>NC_053023.1:698870276-698964333 GCF_003073215.2 Triticum urartu
GCAGTTGCCAAGTGGAGTGCCCATACCCAGATACTCAATTCTTATTTGTTGGAGGAGACGGTGGAGGTGTTGTTGATGAAGCGTGCTTGTCATCCATCTTCCAAGGCATAGGTTCACCATCATAGAAAGATGACCGAGTCTCCGGAATCCTCGAATCTGCAGCCAAACTCATTCTTTTGAATCTATATTCATACTCACAGTTTTGGTTTTGCAGGTCATAGATTTGGGCTTGGAGGTGCTCGATCTTCTCATGTAGCTTGAAGATGGCCTCCTCGGTGTTCTTGGCATCTGTCTTGTAGTTGTTAGTGAACTCAGCGAGCATCATGTGGCTAGCTGTCGGTGTACTAGAGTAGGGGTACCCTAGTATCCCGAACTTGTGCACGGGCAGTCGCAGCATCCCGCGGCAAGGCTTGCCGGGTGACCGCCAAGGTCCTCCGTGGTTCCTTTGGAGCCATTCAAGAACAAAGTATCCAAGCCAAGGAGACAAGACCCCGGCAAGAGGAGCTTTCCAGGAAGGCCAACCAAGGCATCTCAAGACCCCGGCAAGAGGAGCTTGCCGGGAAGGCCACCCAAGGCATCTCAAGGAACTTGCCGCGACGCGCCGCGCGTCCCGGCAAGGCCCGATGAGCGACAAGCTCCCGGACGCGACAAGACAACGACCACGGCAAGACGCTTGCCGTGACAAGCCACCACTCTGTGCCCGTGCTCCAGCACATCCACCAACGTGTCGCTCTGGGACCCTTCCAGGCGTGTGTGGCGGGAGGCTGTGCAGCCAGCGGTGCGCGGTGGCAAGCGGCGCTGACAAGTTTGCCATCGTGGCGAGCGGTGGCGTCCCTGACGGTCCCTTTTGCACTGTTTAGGCGACACAGACGGGCATTTAATACCCTTGTCCCCTGCCGTCAGGGTTAGGTATGATACACTGTAGCAGGTAGCTGTACCTACCGCAGCACCTTTCCATTTTTACCCTTGTCTACGTTGCCACCTGTCGGTGACCCCTTGAGCATATAAAAGGAGGCCCATGCGCAACGTAGAGGGGGGGAGCTAGTTCGGAGAACACTCACGCTCGGTCTCATTAGCTGCTGGTGTGTACTGTAACACTCCGCACTCCCGAGCAAGAAATCAATACAAACCACAAAGCAGGAGTAGGGTTTTACGCATCCGTGCGGCCCGAACCTGGGTAAACCGCTCGTGTGCTTCGCCTCGATCCGCTCTTCGTGCGACCTCCGCCCCCGCCGAACCGAAAGGGACCCAGTCCGCCGGTCCCATAGGTGCTCGTGGATCAGTACCCCGGCATCTTTGGCGTGCCAGGTAGGGGGCGTCGAGGTTGTGTGAACCAGATCCGGCGTTCATGCGAGCTAGATCTTCATCATCTTCATCGACATGCCGCCGAAGAAGAAGGTTTCGGAAGCGGCTGCTCCGTCCGCGCCGAACCCACCACCGCCGGAGCAAACGGCTGATGCGGCAGGCACCGGCGGAAGAACGGGCGTCGACGAGGGAGCTCACGGTGCTGCCAGGTCCAAGGACAAGGCTGCGCTGCCCATCGGCGGCGTAGCCGGCTCCCACAACGACCGGGCGCACTCCAAGACCTCGGCGTCCGTACATGCACCGCGCCCATCTCAGGAGGCGCGGGACCGGCAGCGTCATGGTGCTCACAGTACCATGCGCTTGCTGGACCAAGATCGAGCTGGTGGATCTTGAAGTGCTCAAGACCACCATGCACGCCAACCTGCTGGCACGAGCGAGACACGGTCGCCTGGACGGGATACTGCTCCTTCTAACATAGTTAGAAGTCCGAGCATATCCCGCTCCTCGCACCGTTCGCCACCACCCCCCGCCACTACAGCAGAAGCTTTGGCGCGAGCTCAACTGCTCCTGGACTACCCTCCAACGGCAGACAAGATCGACGACTGGAGGGCCACCATTCAGAGTCTCATCGGCTTCGCCAACGGCGACACTCAACAGCAGCCGAGCACGTCGCAGCCGCAGCCAGTCAGCCAGGCACGAGCCGGTGGCGACAAGACCGGTGGGGGTGCAACCTCTGTGCACTCTCCACCCCGAAGGCCAAGATCGCCGACTCGCCGGATCCACCTCGACAGCGACTCCACCGCGTCATCAGATCCACGAGCTCGCCGCGATCAGCGCCAAGTTCTTCAGGAACGACAGCAAGAAGACGCTCGTACTCACATCGAGCGCCAAAGAGAAGCGTGACGTCAATCAAACCAGCGCGCTGGGCCCTCTGTCGACATGCATGCGCCAGGGGAACCAGGCGACTTGCCATACGCGGTAGGTTGCCCTGCGTTTACCCGTGAGCTGCGGCAAGTCCAGTGGCCCAGCATGAAGAATTTCAAACCAGACGTACCGGAGAAGTACGACGGCAAGTCGCATCCGTCGGAGTTCCTCAGCATCTACACCATCGCGGTGCAGGCTGCTGGGGGGCAGGACGACAAGATCCTTGCCAACTACTTCCCGCTAGTGCTCAAGCCCAACGTCAGGTCCTGGCTCATGCACTTGCTGGACAACTCCATATCCTCTTGGGAAGACCTATGCCATCAGTTTGTCGGCGCCTTTACAGGCGGCCACAAACCTCATGGCCAAGAGAGTGACCTTCATCTGCTCGCCCAGAAGGAAGGAGAACCCCTGCGCAAGTACATTCAGAGATTCAGCCGTGTACAGCACAACATCCCAGATGTCCACCCCGCCGCGGTCATCAGCGCATTCCATCAGAACGTGCGTAACCGCAGGATGCGGGAGGAGATGGCGATGTGCAAGATCAGAGACGTCAGTGAGCTGTATGCCCTGGCTGACAAGTGTGCACGTGCTGAGGAAGGAAGGAAACTCCCTGGAGAGAATACAGGAGCAGGAGGATCTGATAGTGAGGATGCTGCCCCGGCAAAGAAAAACCGGCGGCGGAACAGGAGGAAGAAAGGCAAAGATGTGCTAGTCGTTGAGCAGTCCGGCAACGAGGGTGGCGCCAAGAAAGCCAAGGCTGGTAGCTCCGGCAAGGAGATTGCCGCATGCACCAACTGCCAGGCTGTGGCGGTCGCCGACAAGCAGGACGGCACCAATAAGCAGTACTGCAAGATCCACCGCACCAAGGGCCATGACCTCCAGAGCTACAAAAAGGTCGAGCATCTTGTCCAGCAGCAAAAGGCTGAATACGAGTGACGCGACAAGGAGAGGGCCCAAGGAGGCGCTGGAGAATCCGGCAGGAAGCGCGCCGGCCGGGGAGGACGCCGCGGCAAGGCCAAGCAGCGGCAAGGAGACAGACCTCCCCGCGGCCGCGACAAGGATGAAGATGACGACGACGACGACGAAGACATGGATGATGTCGAGACCAGTGAGCAGGAGTTCCAGAAAGCCACAGAGGTCTTGTGCGTTGACGGCGGTGCTTCTCTGCATACTTCGCACCGCCAACTCAAGCAGTGGGTGCGGGAAGTCAATGCAGCAGAACCACCCGTCGAATCACGCAAGCTTCTGAAATGGTCCAGCACGCCTATCATCCTTGATATTGAGGACCACCCTGATCGCACAACTGCGGTCGGGTGCTTGCCGATGTTGGTTTCACCAACTATCCGCAACCTCAAGGTCACTAAGATGCTAGTTGACGGCGGGGCCCGCTTGAACCTGATCTCCTCCGCTGTACTCCAGAAACTCCAGATCCCTGATAGCGAGCTTGAAGAGACCGGCACGTTCCAAGGAATCAACCCGGGAAGGAGCAAGCCGAAGGGGAAGGTCACGTTGCCAGTAACATTTGGCAGCGAGCTGAACTTCAGGACTGAGAGGGTCACTTTTGACGTTGCCGATAATCCATTACCTTACAATGGGATACTTGGCCGTCCAGCACTCGCCAAGTTCATGGCAGCCTCTCACTACGCATACAACATGCTGAAGATGCCAGGCCCGATAAGCGTCATCTCTATCCCCGACGACAAGAAGGATGCTCTTATCTGCGCCGACAAGATCTACCAGAAAGCGGCAGCCGCAGCAGATCGCAAGTCACTTGCCGTTGAAGCTCCCGGGGGGAAGAAGACCAAGTCCGGCAAGAGTTCTGATGCCCACTCCGGTAAGCGCACCTCTTCGGAGTGTTGCGCTGCTGTCGAGGACGCACCATCGAGCTCCACCGGCAAGTGTAAGAAGACAATGGCAGCTCCGCCAGAGACGAAGAAGGTGTCCGCCAAGGAGGACGGCACTGGTGGTACCTTCACCATCAGTGCCATTCTCGACCCTAAATAGGAAAGCGCGCTCATTGCTTTCCTGCGGGCGAACGTCGACGTGTTTGCGTGGCAACTGTCTGACATCCCCGGTGTTCCCAGGAAAGTAATTGAGCACCATCTTGCCGTTTGTCCTCATGCGCGGCCCGTCAAACAGAAGGTCAGGAAGCAAGCAGTGGAGCGCCAAGAATTCATCGCAGAAGAGATCAAGAAGATGGAAGCAGCAGGGCTTGTCAGAGGAGTGCTCCATCCTACGTGGTTGGCCAATCATGTAGTCGTGCGCAAGGCGAACGGGAAATGGAGACTTTGTATCGATTTTACCGATGTTAACAAAGCTTGTCCCAAAGACCCATTTCCTTTGCCGCGCATTGACCAGATTGTTGACTCCACAGCCGGATGTGATTTGCTTTCATTTCTTGACGCATACTCAAGATATCATCAGATCTTCATGGCAGAAGAGGATGAGGAGAAGACCGCATTTATTACTCCATGTGGCACATACTGTTTCATACGGATGCCTTTCGGATTAAAAAATGCTGGTTCAACATTTGCAAGAGTAGTCCATGTCGCTCTCGAGCCACAAATACACAGAAATGTGGAAGCCTACATGGATGACATAGTGGTCAAGAGCAAGGACAAGGCAACTCTGATCCAAGATATAGACGAGACCTTTGCAAATCTGCGCAAAATCAGCCTCAAGCTCAACCCAGAGAAGTGTGTGTTTGGAGTCCCCTCCGGCAAGCTTCTCGGGTTCTTCATGTCTCAGCGGGGAATTGAAGCCAATCCCGACAAGATCAAGGCCATTGAGCAGATTGAAGCACCAAAGCGCGTCAAGGATGTACAAAGACTTGCCGGTTGCGTTGCTGCTCTCAGCATGTTTATCTCTAGGTCTGCCGAGCGCGCCCTGCCGTTTTTCAAATTATTGAAAAAGGCAGGTCCAATGAAATGGACTCCGGAAGCGGAGGCTGCGCTGCAAGACTTGAATAGATACCTGTCCTCCCCTCCAATACTTGTCGCACCTAAGCCACAAGAGAAGTTGCTGCTGTATATAGCGGCAACCAATCAAGTGGTTAGTGCTGCGTTAGTAGCAGAGAGGGAGGCGGATGACGAGCCAGCAACCACGGCAGGCACATCCAGCGACAAGCAGGGGGCTTCCCCGACAAGCTCTGGTCCCGCCAAAGATGGATCTGCGCAGATGCGCGAGGAGATACAGAAGAAAATGGTGCAGCGCCCAGTTTACTTTGTCAGTTCCCTTCTGCAGGGGGCTAGGTCAAGGTACTCTGGCGTGCAGAAATTGCTTTTCGGCCTTCTCATGGCCTCGAGAAAGCTGCGCCATTACTTCCAAGCACATGAGATCACAGTTGTCACTCGCTTTCCGCTGAAGAGGATACTACAGAATCCAGAAGCGACAGGCAGGATTGTTGAGTGGGCACTGGAACTGTCAAGCTTTGGCCTCAAGTTTGAGAGTACTTCAACTATCCAAAGCAGAGCATTGGCAGAATTCATAGCAGAGTGAACGCCAACACCAGATGTAGAAATTCTAGAAACGAGCATCCCCGTCAAGGAAGCAAGCAAAGAGTGGCTGATGTACTTTGATGGTGCCTTTTCGCTGCAAGGCGCCGGCGCTGGCGTGCTGCTTGTCGCACCCACCGGAGAGCACCTCAAGTACGTAGTCCAGATGCACTTTCCCAAGGAGCAAGCAACAAACAATACTGCTGAGTATGAAGGCTTGCTTGCCGGTCTCAGGATCGCGGCAGACCTTGGGATCAAGAAACTCATTGTCAGGGGTGACTTGCAGCTTGTCGTCCGCCAAGTGAACAAGAGCTATCAGAGTCCGTTGATGGAAGCCTACGTCGACGAAGTGAGAAAGCTAGAAGAGTACTTTGACGGCCTACAAATGGAACATGTTCCAAGAGCTCAGAACGCCATTGCCGATGGCCTGTCAAAGTGCGCCGCACTTAAGTTACCTGTGGAACCAGGGATCTTTGTGCTCAAGCTGACTCAACCGTCCGTAATGCCATCAACTTGACAGAGCAAGAAGAGGAAGTTGACTTATGGTGACTATTTCCCCGCAGAGCTTCCCGAAGCCGCCGCCAAGAAGGTCCCCAAGATCAACGCCAAGAGCGCTGAGGAGCAGTCTGCTCCGGCAAGCCCTAGGGTTTGTTCCGTTGAAGCAGAAGCTCCCGACAAGTTTTGCTCCGGCAAGCTTGCCGGGGAACGTCAAGCTCCGCAGAGCCGTAGGTTCTCGCCGTAGAAGCGGATGTTCCCGCAGCAGCAGATTTGCCTTTAGTCCTTGTTGTCGAGCCACAAGCTCCAGCATGGGCACAGCAGATTGTCCATTTCCTTCAGACAGGAGAACTTCCCGAAGAACAAGAAGAAGCGGAAAGAGTAGCCCGACAGTCAAGCTGTACCAGTTTGTCGACAACACATGTATAGAAGAAGACTCAACGGTGTGAAATTGAGTGTATTCACCGGGAAGACGGACAAAAGCTGTTGGCAGAGATACATGGAGGCATATGTGGTCACCACATTGGCGCAAGAGCACTTGTCGGCAAAGCATTCCGGCAGGGCTTATTTTGGCCGACAGCCCTCCAGGATGCAACTGCACAAGTAACCAAGTGTGAAGCGTGCCAGTTCCATTCCAAGCAGATACACCAACCAGCTCAATCTCTCCAGACGATCCCTTTATCCTGGCCATTTTTCGGTCTGGGGGGCTCGACATCCTCGCCCCTTTCCCCGAGCCGTCGGGGCTTTGAGTACTTGTACGTTGCAATCGACAAGTTCACAAGGTGGCCGGAAGTGAACCAGTGGAGGAAGGTGACAGCAGTCAGCAGTCAAGTTCTTCAGGTCGATTGTTTGCCGCTTCGGGATCCCTAACAGGATAATCACCGACAACGGTACGCAATTCACGAGCCGCACCTTCATGCAGTACTCCAAGATCTTGGCGCCAAGGTCTGCTTCGCTTCTGTTGCTCACCCGAGAAGCAACGGTCAAGTGGAGAGGGCAAATGCTGAAGTGCTGCGTGGGCTCAAGACCAGGACTTTCGACAAGCTACACAAGTGCGGAAGAAACTGGATCGAGGAGCTGCCGGTGGTTCTTTGGTCGATCAAGACGACACCAGATCGAGCCACTGGCCAGACACCTTTCGCTCTAGTCTATGGAGCAGAGGCAGTTCTCCCCATGGACTCGTATACGGGTTTCACTCGAGGTGCTCGCTTATGATGAGCTTGAGCAAGAGCAGCTGCAACAAGATGACGCGGCTCCTTGAGGAGACCGTCTCAGGCTGCTCTGCGAGCTGCTCGCTAACCAGCAAGCTTTGCGCCGCTTACCATAGCGCAAAGTTAACGCGCCAGAAGTTCTCGAGGAAGGCGACCTTGTTCTTCGGCGTGTTCAGTCCGCAAGATTCCAACAAGTTACGCGAAGTGGAAGGCGCCTTACCGGGTGAAACGAGTCACTAGGCTGGCGCTGTCCGCCTTGAGACCCGAAGATGATTCCGGTGAGCAACTCCTGGAACATTGAGCATCTTCGTAAAGTTTTACCCGTAAGGCGCGTTGCCCGACCTGTTGGCAACCATTTTGTACAAGTCTTGCCGCCTGTGCATGTAACCTTTACAAGCCGGGCGCAGACCCCGTGCATAAGTAAAGCTCATGTGCTCCGCACATCTTGTCAATTTCATGCTTTCTATTTTTTGCATGTGATCTGACACTTTGTGCAGCACCTACTCCCCGGTAAGCAATAACGAGCCGTAAGGCTCCATATCTTTATTTTCTCTTCTTTCTTTTTTCTCAAGGAAAGGAAGGTTCCCTCGCCCACAAGTTTGCCGGGGGGAAGAGGAGAAGATAATGGTATGGACCAGGCGTCGTTCAAGAAAGTTTCGCCTTGCCGGGAAGCAAACAACAGAAAAGCTAAGTTGCCAAAGTTTGAGCAATCAGATTTTTTAAAATTTTTAAGTTATCTCCCTTGAACGACCGCACTTTGTATGGAAAACCTGTGCGCGGAGGAACCAACTCGTAGCTAGTTGCGCCCTTACTTTGTTTCGAGTCCGCTCAACAACTTAAGTGAGCTGCAACTAGTTGCGACAAGGTTTCTTGTCGGTAGCGGCACCGCCAGCAGGCTGCTGACGTCCCGCACTCAGCGCTCGCGGCTCAGGTGCCTGCACCGGCAAGTTCCCTAAAAGCGTAGGGCAAAAACATACAAAGGGAGGAATCAAGTAAAGGGAATAACATTGCAATTAATACATAGAATAAAGTTATGTTTAACAAAGATAGCTTGTCACAGCCCTAACAGATTGTTTTCATAACATGACAACAGCGACAAGAAAAGAAGAAACGGACAGCCTAGTCTACGCGATCGCCCTCGATCCTCTTTATCCCGCTCACCTTGTCCACAATGGGTGCGACAAGGGCCTTGAGCGCCTCCAGATCAGCATCCGGCGGCAGGGTCTTGAGGACGTTGGTGAGGTTGAGGCCCGGGTTGCGGAAGGCCACCTTCACCAACACTTTCTGAAGAGCTCCCACGCAGATCTTGCGTGACTCGTCGGCCAGCTGTTTTGGGATCTTCTCCCGGAGTCGCTGGAGGGCCATCGCCACGCCTTTGAAGAACAAGACAAGCTTGGCGCTGGTTGGAGGTTCTCGTCAGAGGGATACCCGAGATCCTCCATCCCTAGCTGCGCCAGCTCCCTGTCAATGTCTGCGGCAGCGCTCACGAGGCTCTCCGTCCAGTGCTCCACATTTTCCCTGAAAGCATTTTGGGTGGCGGCAACACTCTCCAGCAGTGCCTTGTCGGCCTTGATCTCTTCTTTCAAGGCCGCCTCCTGCTTCTTGGTGCCGTCTAGCGTCTTGGTCAAAGTGGTCAGCTTCAACTCAAGATCCGCGTTGGAGTCCCTGGCGGCGCTGAGCCCTTTGCCTTTCTCAGCAAGATCGCCCTCCAGCTGCGCCACCTTCGTCTCCAGCTCCTTCTTGGCGGCCTCGGCGGCTGCGGCAGCATCCTCCGCTTGCTTGAGGGCTCCGCCAAATTTTTCCTCGCGCGCGGCAAGCTCCTCCTCGTGGGCGTCAAGATTGACCTTCCGCTGCGCCAGCTCGCCCTCCTGCACAGACAGCTTCTCAGCGGCAAGCCGCTGTTGCTCTCTGACTTCAGCCTTCTCGAGGAGGAAGGCCTTCTACGCTTCGGCAAGTTGCTCCCGCTCCTCTTCCAAGGACCGGAGAGCTTCCTGATGAAGACCCCGGAGCTCCTCCGCGCGCTTCTCAATGTCTGCTCCCGCCTTCGCGACAAGCACTTCGCGGGAGTCCAGCTTGGCTTGCCGCGCGCGGTAGAGCGACAACAACTTCCGCAGCAGCCGCTCTTCCTCAGGCTCGTTGCTGCTGCTGCTCGCGCGTCAACCAGCGTCAGCCCCAGGCGAGCACCTCCCCGTCGAAGATCTCTCCCTCGACCGGCGCCCTGGAGCTTGACGCCCAGGGGAGGTTGATGAAGACGTCATCGCCGGCCTTCAAGTAGACGCCTGGCTGGGGCTCTTCGGAGCCTGGCGCTGCGGCAGCGGCGGACGGGTCGGCGGTCGGTAGCGCCTGCGCTCCTGCGGCCTCAGGGCCGTCAGTGCGATCGCCAGACCCCTCGCCAGTTGCTGCGGCGGCAGCCTTGGCGGCCTCTGCGCCGGCGGGATCGCAGCACCCGGCTGCTTCTTCAGGCGGCAACCTCGGTCTCCATCGGCTCCGTAGCAGATGGGTCTGACAGCCGGAAAGGGGAGAAGAGTCAAGCAGAAATCCAACAAAAATAAGATCAAGAGAAGAAGAACCCAAGGGAAATCTTGTAGCGAAAGGATTACCTATACCGGGTTCTGCAGTCGTGGTCTCCGCCGTCGGGGGGCCGCTGGTGCTGTCCCTTGCCGGAGAACCCTCCCTGGCCGGAGACTTCTCCCTTACCGGGAAGCCCTCCCTATCCGGAGAGTTCTCCCTTGTCGGGGGATTCTCCCTTGGCTCCTGGTGGGGCTGCTCTGCTCCTACACAAATCAGCAATCAAATATCAGCAAAGACAGAGTATCCATGCGCACCTCACAAGCGGAAAGCAAACCATATACTTACACTGGGGGCTGCTCTGGAGAAAAGTTGCCGGGTCCGGCAAGGTTGTCTCGGGCGCACCTCCTGCTGTCGCAGTAGGTTCTTCCTCGATGACAATTACCGGGACCTTGGCCCTCTTTGCTGCTCTCTGGGCCAGAGTCCTAAAGAGGAACAAGTTCAGAGAAAAGCAAATGAGATACAAGACAAACAGCAAGGACTGAAGAACTACAAGTACAACAAGGGAATCTTACTCTTCTTCTTCCTCCTCGTCGGAGCTGAACGCGGAGAAGTCGAAGTCTGGCTCACGTCCGGCGCGAGGAGGCGGAGGAGTAGCTTCCCTTGGCCGCTTGGCGGGAGCAGTGGCGGTGGTCTGAGACGACCCCGCTCCGGCTGGAGTAGAAGCGGTGGTCCGGGAGGGCCCCACTCCAGTTGCCGTTGCAGCATGAGATGCTCCCGCGGCAACAGTGCATGCCGCGGTGGAGCGTGTCGCGCGGCACGGCGGCTGTTCACTCGCCTGCCACTCCACTACGTCACCGGCCTTGCGGAGACGCCTTCTTGGTGGGGATGGAGGCTCTGCTTGCGGCGATCTGTCTGAAGATGAGGAGGAAGACGAGTTGATCTCCAGCGAGCCGCTCGTATCCTTGGCGGGCTCGCTCGACCCGACGCCATGTCCGGCAAGTTCTTTCTCGCCGGTGGGCTCCCCTCGCTCGGCACGACTTGCCGCCTCTGCTGCCTCTGCCTCCTCCACGGTGAACCCAAATTCGCCCGCGGCTGCGGCTGCCGCCGCCTCTTCCAGCCTAGTGGCGATGAGTGCCATCTCCGCATCCGTGGTGTCGCGGGTGAGGCTATCCTTCTCGTCGGAGCGGGTCGGCACTTCTACCAAGTCATCGAAGAACTACTGCACGACGTCGTCTGCAGGCTCCTGCCAAGTTGGCACAATTCCATGCGAGTCACACAGCGGCATCATTGCACGGATGTGGTCGAGCGCGGAATTGGTGCACAACGGAACGACACCCCCCGGCAACCTAAACACTTCGGGATGTTGGGGGTCATACTTGAAGAGCTCCTGGAGCATCGCGTTGAGCTCCAGAATAGTGAAGTTGAAGTTGAGGCCCGGCCGCAGCCTCATGATATCCGCCGCATTCTTGAACTCCCAAGTGGGTCTCCCCCGTTCCTGTAGGGGGGCGATGCGGCGGTGAAGAAAGTCTGCGCCAACAGCGCCTACAGTGAGCCGGCAAGCCTGAGGCGCAGGATCCGGGTGACAGCAATCTTCAGCCTGTCGTCTTCCGGGGCCACGTCACTCCAATCGCTGCCGCGTGCTACTGGGGTTTGGCGCCGGGTGGTGAATGGCTGCGGGTTCTCCTCGTCAATCCAGCACCAGTCTGCTCTCCACTCCTCCCACTTGCCGCGGAATTCTCCCTCCAGATAAGTTTCCTTCTTGCCGGCCCTCGAGATCCAAGCGATTCCGCCGGATAAAGGCTCTCCTCTCTCTACTCGGGGTATGAAGAAATGGCGAAAGAGGGCTACATTGGGATGGACTCCGACAAAGTTTTCGCAGAGATGGGCGAAAACTGCCGTGGTCAGAACGGCATTGGGGGTGAAGTCAAGGAGGTGGAACCTGTAGGTGTTCATGATGTCGCAAAAGAATTCAGAGAAAGGCGGGCAGAGCCCGCAGTAGAAGAACAAGGCGAAGAAAGGGTATCCGTTTGGGGCCTTCTTCCAAGCGGCGGCGGGAAGTACCTTCGTGCGCGGATGCGCTCGTGTCTCCGTCGACCAGAAGAGGTAGTAGTTCTCCCTCAGCTCCCTCGCGGCAAGCTTGGGGGGGGAAGACTGCTCGCTCCTTCCGCAGCGCCGCAAGCCGCTGCGCCTCGGTCGACTTCACGACCTTCCCCTTGTCGGCTTTTGGAGCCATGGCGAAAGTGGTGGAGGAGGTCGATGGCGTTGGTGGTGCTGGTGGAGATGGGGGGCGGAGCGCTGCTCTCTTTCGACTTTGGGAAGACGAGGGAGCGGCGGAGATTTCTGAGATTGGAGCAGCAACGGGCGAATGGGCGAACTGCCCCTGTTTCCCCTGCTTATAAAGAGGGAGGGGGCGGACGTTCCGCATTTCCGAATAAAGAAACCACCCACGATCTCTCCCACGACGCCGCATTCAACGCGTGCCGTTCGGGGAGGGCGCGGTGGATACGGAGAGAGATACGGCGTGACCTAGGCCGCGCGCGCCCGTTTCCTGTTTTGGGCCTGGCCCAACAGCGCTCGGCACCGTGTATGGCCCAGGCCCGGGGGCTCCTGTCGGTGTACTAGAGTAGGGGTACCCTAGTATCCCGAACTTGTGCACGGGCAGTCGCAGCATCCCGCGGCAAGGCTTGCCGGGTGACCGCCAAGGTCCTCCGTGGTTCCTTTGGAGCCATTCAAGAACAAAGTATCCAAGCCAAGGAGACAAGACCCCGGCAAGAGGAGCTTGACGGGAAGGCCAACCAAGGCATCTCAAGACCCCGGCAAGAGGAGCTTGCCGGGAAGGCCACCCAAGGCATCTCAAGGAACTTGCCGCGACGCGCCGCGCGTCCCGGCAAGGCCCGGTGAGCGACAAGCTCCCGGACGCGACAAGACAACGACCGCGGCAAGACGCTTGCCGCGACAACCCACCACTCTGTGCCCGCGCTCCAGCACATCCACCAATGTGTCGCTCTGGGACCCTTCCAGGCGTGCGTGGCGGGAGGGTGTGCAGCCAGCGGTGCGCGGTGGCAAGCGGCGCTGACAAGTTTGCCATCATGGCGAGCGGTGGCGTCCCTGACAGTCCCTTTTGCACTGTTTAGGCGACACAGACGGCCATTTAATACCCTTGTCCCCTGCCGTCAGGGTTAGGTATGATACACTGTAGCAGGTAGCTGTACCTACCGCAGCACCTTTCCATTTTTACCCTTGTCTACGTTGCCACCTGTCGGTGACCCCCTGAGCATATAAAAGGAGGCCCATGCGCAACGTAGAGGGGGGGAGCTAGTTCGGAGAACACTCACGCTCGGTCTCGTTAGCTTCTGGTGTGTACTGTAACACTCCGCGCTGCCGAGTAAGAAATCAATACAAACCACAAAGCAGGAGTAGGGTTTTACGCATCCGTGTGGCCCGAACCTGGGTAAACCACTCGTGTGCTTCACCTCGATCCGCTCGTCGTGCGACCTCCGCCCCCGCCGAACCAAAAGGGACCCGGTCCGCCGGTCCCATAGGTGCTCGTGGATCAGTACCCCGGCACTAGCGTTGATTCCACGCTCCACCATCCCCTGGCACTTAAAAACTTGTTGCTCCATTGCTTCAAGCCTCGTTTCCACGCTTCCGATTCCCTTGGGTCCCTCAGCATCGCGGATGTGCAGCAACCCATCATGCATCTCGATGGTTTGAGGGTGTCGCAGCACCTCCGCGAGGTAAGGGTTGATGACCATCTTGAAGAACTTGTCCTTGGAAGTACTTGGGGACGTCATGATAATCTAGATCCGTCAGAAAAACAGCTCAAAACAAAAACATGAGATTTTTGCGTGATACGGGAGTCAAAACCCCCAGGAGATTATATAATGAATTTTTACAGACCAAAATACGTATCGTGCAAGAAAATGGAGTCCGGAAGGCACACGAGGAGCTCACGAGGTAGGGGCGCGCCCTAGGGGGACGCCCTCCACCCTCGTGAGGCCCTCCTGTCCTTCCCGGACTGCTACTTAATTTTCTTTTTTTCTAAATATTCCAAAACAGAGAAATATTGCCTTAAAAATTGTTTTGGAGTCGGTGTACTTACCATACCACATACCTATTCCTTTTCGAAGTCTGAAACATTCTGGGAAGTGTCCCTTATGTATTCCTCCGGGGTTACGGTTTCAATAATATTGGTTTCAACATTTATGGGATTACCTGAGATATAATGTTCGATTCTTTGACCGTTTACCACCTTCGGATTTGTGCCTTCGAAGTTGTTGATTTTTATGGCACCGGAACGATAGACCTCCTCGATAACATAGGGGCCTTCCCTTTTAGAGAGAAGTTTCCCTGCAAAAAATCTTAAACGAGAGTTGTATAGCAATACATAATCACCTACATTAAACTCACGCTTTTGTATCCTTTTGTCATGCCATCTTTTAACCTTTTCTTTAAACAACTTGGCATTTTCATAAGCTTGGGTTCTCCATTCATCAAGTGAGCTAATATCAAATAACCTCTTTTCACCGGCAAGTTTGAAATCATAGTTGAGCTCTTTAATAGCCCAATATGCCTTATGTTCTAGTTCGAGAGGTAAGTGACATGCTTTTCCATATACCATTTTATACGAAGACATACCCATAGGATTTTTATATGCAGTTCTATAGGCCTATAATGCATCATCAAGTTTCTTGGACCAATTCTTTCTAGACCTATTAACAGTCTTTTGCAGAATTAATTTGAGTTCTCTATTACTCAATTCTACTTGACCACTAGACTGTGGGTGATACGAAGATGCAATTCTATGATTGACGTCATACTTAGCAAGCATTTTACGGAAAGCACCATGAATAAAATGTGAACCACCATCAGTCATTAAATATCTAGGGAGTCCAAACCTCGAAAAAATAACTTCTCTAAGCATTTTAATAGAAGTGTTATGATCAGCACTACTAGTTGGAATAGCTTCTACCCACTTAGTAACGTAATCAACATCAACTAAAATATGTGTATATCCATTAGAGGCAGGAAAAGGTCCCATATAATCAAAGCCCCAAACATCAAATGGTTCTATAACAAGTGAATAATTCATAGGCATTTCTTGACGTCTACTAATATCACCAATTCTTTGACATTCATCACAAGATAGGACAAACTTACGGGCATCCTTGAAGAGAGTAGGCCAATAAAAACCGGATTTCAATACCTTATGTGCAGTTCTATCTCCCGCGTGGTGTCCTCCATAAGTTTCGGAGTGGCACTTGCGTAGGATTTGTTCCTGTTCATGCTCAGGTACACAACGTCTAATAACACCATCTACTCCTTCTTTATAAAGATGTGGGTCATCCCAAAAGTAATGTCTCAATCATAGAAGAACTTTTTCTTTTGTTGGTATGTGAAGCTAGGTGGTATAAATTTAGCAACTATGTAATTAGCATAATCAGCATACCAAGGGGTACTATGAGAAGTACTTATGACATTTAATTGTTCATCAGGAAAACTATCATCAATAGGTAGTGGGTCATCAAGAACATTCTCTAACCTAGATAAGTTATCTGCAATAGGGTTTTCAGCTCCTTTTCTATCAACAATATGCAAATCAAATTCTTGTAGCAAGAGAACCCATCTAATAAGTCTAGGTTTAGCATCTTTCTTTTCCATAAGATATTTAATAGCAGCATGATCAGTGTGGATAGTTACTTTAGAATCAACAATATAAGGTCTGAACTTATCACAAGCAAATACAACTGCTAAAAGTTCTTTTTCAGTAGTAGCATAATTTCTTTGAGCATTGTCTAGAGTCTTACTAGCATAATGGATAACATTTAGATTTTTATCAACTCTTTGCCCTAGAACAACACCTACAGCATAATCACTAGCATCACACATAATTTCAAAGGGTAAATTCCAATCAGGTGGCTGGACAATAGGTGCAGAGACTAATGCTTTCTTAAGTATTTCAAATGCTTCTACATAATCATCATCAAAGACAAATGGTATATCTTTTTGTAATAAATTAGTTAGAGGCCGAGAAATTTTTGAGAAGTCCTTGATGAACCTCCTATAAAATCCGGCATGACCAAGGAAACTTCTTATACCTTTGATGTCCTTGGGACATGGCATCTTTTCAATAGCATCAACCTTGGCTTTATTAACTTCAATACCTCTTTCAGAAACTTTATGCCCCAAGACAATACCTTCATTAACCATAAAGTGGCACTTTTCCCAATTCAAGACAAGATTAGTTTCTTCACATCTCTGCAAAACTCAATCAAGATTGCTCAAGCAATCATCAAAAGAGGATCCATAGACGGAAAAGTCACCCATGAAAACTGCACAAATCTTTTCACAAAAGTCAGAGAATATAGCCATCATGCATCTTTGAAAGGTAGCAGGTGCATTACATAAACCAAAAGGCATACGTCTATAAGCAAAAGTACCAAAAGGGCATGTAAAAGTAGTCTTTGATTGATCTTTAGCCGACACAGGTATTTGAGTGAAACCAGAATAACCATCTAGAAAGCAGTAATGTGTATGTTTGCATAATATTTCTAGCATTTGATTGACAAAAGGTAAGGGGTAATGATCTTTCTTAGTAGCCTTATTTAATTTGCGGAAATCAATTACCATCCTATAACCGGTAATAATTCTTTGTGGAATCAATTCATCTTTATCATTAGAAACAACAGTAATACCTCCCTTCTTTGGGACACAATGAACATGACTTACCCACTGACTATCAGCAACGGGATAAATTATACCTGCCTCTAGAAGCTTTAGTATTTCTTTTCTTACCACTTCTTTCATTTTAGGATTTAGACGTCGTTGAGGATCACGAACTGGTTTGGCATCTGCTTCCAAATTTATTTTATGTTGACATAGAGTGGGACTAATGCCCTTAAGATCATCAAGAGTATATCCAATAGTAGCACGGTGCTTCTTCAGAGTTTTCAATAATCTTTCTTCTTCATGCTCTGAAAGGTTAGCACTAATAATAATAGGATGTGTCTTCTTTTCATCAAGATAAGTATATTTAAGATTATCAGGCAACGATTTAAGCTCAAACACGGGATCACCCTTAGGTGGAGGAGGATCCTCTAGGATTTCAATAGGCAAATTGTGTTTTAGCATAGGTTCTTGTTTAAAGAATACTTCATCTATTTCCCTTCTTTCATTCATAAACATATCATTCTCATGGTCTAGCAAATATTGTTCTAAAGGATCACTAGGAGGTACGGCGATAGAAGCAAGACCAATAATTTCATCCTTACTAGGCAATTCTTCTTCACAGTGTTGTTTACTAAATTTAGAGAAATTAAACTCATGAGCCATATCATCCAAGCCAATAGTAACAACATTCTTTTCGCATTCTATCCTAGCATTAACTGTATTCAAGATGGGTCTACCAAATATAATGGGAGAAAAGCTATCTTGTGGAGAACTAAGAACAAGAAAATCAGCAGGATATTTAGTTTTCCCGCACAAGACTTCAACATCTCTAACAATTCCCATTGCTGAAATAGTATCTCTATTAGCAAGTTTAATTGTGACATCAATATCTTTTAACTCAGTAGGTGCAATTTCATGCTTGATTTCTTTATACAAGTCATAAGGTATAACACTAGCACTAACACCCATATCACATAAGCCATGATAACAATGATCTCCTATTTTAACAGAAATAATAGGCACGCCTACCACAGGTCTATGTTTATCTTTAGCACAAGGTTTAGCAATTCTAGCAGTTTCACCGTAGAACTGGATAACATGCCCATCAATATTATCAGACAAGAGCTCTTTAACAATAGCAATATTAGGTTCAACTTTAACTTTCTCAGGAGGTGTATATGTTTTAATATTGCTTTTACGAACTACAGTTGAAGCTTTAGCATGATCCTTTATCCTAACAGGGAAAGGTGGTTTCTCAACATAAGAAGTAGGAACAATAGGATCATTATAAGTGACAGTCTTTTCTTCAACTTTAATAGGTGTAGCTACTTTTACTTCTATGGGAGGATGATATTTAAACCACTTCTCATTAGGGAGATCAACATAAGTAGCAAAAGATTCACAGAAAGAAGCTACTATCTCAGAATCAAGTCCATATTTAGTGCTAAACTTACGGAAAACATCGGTATCCATGAAAGATTTAACACAATCAAACTTAGGTTTCATACCTGACTCCTTACCATTGTCGAGGTTCCAATCTTCAGAGTTGCGTTTAATTCTATCCAATAAATCCCATTTGAATTCAATAGTCTTCATCATAAAAGAGCCAGCACAAGAAGTATCAAGCATGGTGCGATTGTTATCAGAAAGCCGAGCATAATTTTTTTGAAGAATTGTTTCTCTTGGAAGCTCATGATTGGGGCATGAATATAACATTGATTTAAGCCTCCCCCAAGCTTGAGCGATGCTTTCTCCTTCGCGAGGCCAAAAATTATATATGTAATTGTGATCACGATGAACAAGATGCATAGGGTAATACTTTTGATGAAATTCCAATTTCAATCTTCTATAGTTCCATGATCCCATATCATCACATGGCCTATACCATGTCAATGTGTCTCCCTTCAAAGATAAAGGGAAGACCTTCTTCTTAGCAACATCATCGGAAATACCTGCAAGCTTAAATAATCCACAAACTTCATCCACATATATTTGGTGTTCATCAGGATGCTTTGTTCCATCTCCTGTAAAAGGATTAGCTAGCAGTTTTTCTATTATACTCGAAGGATACTCATAAGGAATTTCATTTTCAATAGGTTCGGTGGGTTAAGGATCAACTCTTTGCTCTACTGGTCAGGGTGAAGATACCCCGAACAAGCACCTCAGAGGATTACTTTCCATAGTAACAAGTGACAGTAAATTTCAGCACACTATAAATTTTTCCTTACCAAATTCCAGCTACCAAAGGCGTTTCACTCCCCAGCAATGGCACCAGAAAAGAGTCTTGATGACCCACAAGTATAGGGGATCTATCGTAGTCCTTTCGATAAGTAAGAGTGTCGAACCCAACGAGGAGCAAAAGGAAATGATAAACGGTTTTCAGCAAGGTATTCTCTGCAAGTACTGAAATAAGTGGTAAGAGATAGTTTTGTAATGAGATAATTTGTAACGAGCAACAAGTAATAAAAGTAAATAAAGTGCAGAAAGGTGGCCCAATCCTTTTTGTAGCAAAGGACAAGCCTGGACAAACTCTTATATAAGGAAAAGCGCTCCCGAGGACACATGGGAATATCGTCAAGCTAGTTTTCATCACGTTCATATGATTCGCGTTCGGTACTTTGATAATTTGATATGTGGGTGGACCGGTGCTTGGGTGCTGTTCTTACTTGAACAAGCATCCCACTTATGATTAACCTCTATTGCAAGCATCCGCAACTACAACAAAAGTATTAAGGTAAACCTAACCATAGCATGAAACATATGGATCCAAATCAGCCCCTTACGAAGCAACACATAAACCATGGTTTAAGCTTCTGTCACTCCAGCAACCCATCATCTACTTATTACTTCCAATGCCTTCCACCAGGCCCAAATAATGGTGAAGTGTTATGTAGTCGATGTTCACATAACACCACTAGAGGCTAGACAACATACATCTCATCAAAATATCGAACGAATACCAAATTCACATGACTACTAATAGCAAGACTTCTCCCTTGTCCTCAGGAACAAACGTAAGTACTCACAAAGCATAAACATGTTCATAATCAGAGGGGTATTAATATGCATAAAGGATCTGAACATATGATCTTCCACCAATTAAACCAACTAGCATCAACTACAAGGAGTAATTAACACTACTAGCAACCTACTAGCACCAATCCCGGACTTGAAGACAAGAATCAGATACAAGAGATGAACTAGGGTTTTGAGATGAGATGGTGCTGATGAAGATGTTTATGGAGATTGCCCTCTCCCGATGGGAGGAGCATTGGTGATGACGATGGCGATGATTCCCCCCTCCAGGAGGGAAGTTTCCCCGGCAGAACAGCTCTGCCGGAGCTCTAGATTGGATCCACCAAGGTTCCGCCTCGTGGCGGCGGAGTTTCGTTCCGAAAGGTTGCTTCTTGTTTTTTTCTTGACGAAAGACTTCATATAGGAGAAGATGGTCATCGGAGAGCCACCAGGGGGCCCACGAGGCAGGGGGACGCGCCCTAGGGGGGGGCGCCCCCACCCTCGTGAGAAGGGTGTGGGCCCCCTAGTCTTCATCTTTGGCGAGGATTTTTCATTATTTATTATAAGGTGTTCTGTGGAGTTTCAGGACTTTTGGAGTTGTGCAGAATAGGTCTCTAATATTTGCTCATTTTCCAGCCCAGAATTCCAGCTGCCGGCATTCTCCCTCGTTATGTAAACCTTGTAAAATAAGAGAGAATAGCCATAAGTATTGTGACATAATGTGAAATAACAGCTCATAATGCAATAAATATCGATATAAAAGCATGATGCAAAATGGACGTATCATGCATTTACTTTTGTCACCTAGTGGATTGCCAGCCACAATCAATGACATATGGATCTAGGCCAAAGTCAACAGCGCAGTCAGTTATTGCCTATGATAAATTAGACTTTAGTTAGATTAGATTAACTAACAGAGGGGGTACTGTCACTTGTCACTGGCTAGTAGTTAAACTAACTACTCTCTCCGTAAAGTAGTGGTCTAAACGCTTTGATATTTTTTTTATAAAGATAATAGTAATTATCCCTATCTAATTTGCACGGCCGGCCAGTCGTGTCGGTGCACACACACGCACATTGCATGGCCACGGCCATGGCCATTAGTAGCGACTAGAGCAGCAGCTAAGTAGCGGCAGCATGAGGTAGCAGCAGCGGCACGCGGCAGGCATCACCAAAGCGGTGCATCAGGAAGTAGCAGCAGCAAGCGGCAAGAGCAGCAGCTAGCAACACGCTGCAGCGGCGGCAAGAGTAGCAGGAGGAGCGGCAAGCAAGCATTAGCGCAGCGGCAGCAGCAAGTAAGCAGCAGCACTAGCAACTAAGCAGCGGCAGCAGCAAGTCCATAGCAGCGGCATGGCGTGGTAAGGGGCGGCCGAACGCGTGCTTTGGCGCGGCCAGGAGTGGCGTGCGGCTGGGCGCGGGCGGGGCGTGGCCAGGCCATGGAAAGGAGCAGCGGGCGCATGCAGTCTGTAGCAAGCGGAGGCGACTCGGCCGAGAGCGGTGGCAAAAGACACAGATCGAAGGGGGAACACGAGGGAATCGGTAGAGGGTCTCACCCCAGTGCTCGTGGACGAGGTTGGGAGGTCGGGGCGGCCCGGAGCAGTGGCAACTAGCGATGACATGTGGCGGCTGCAGGCGGGGAATGGCTCGATGCCGAGCGTACGACGCGGCCCGGCTTGAATCAAAGGTTCTGGTGAAGGAGATGATGATGGCGAAGGTCGTAGACATCCTGGCGCGACGAGGGGAGGCCGGTGGCCGCGTGTTCCATGGTGGTGCGTCGATGATATGCTCAGGCACGAGTTCAGATCCAGAGAGAGAGGCGATGGGGGGTATGAAACAATTAGGGTTCATCAACAGGGTCGGGAGGACTCTTAGGCCCCGATTGGATTAGCGTTTTCTCTTAAATACGGTTGGTTTAAAATACACGCCTAGACTGGTCATTTTGCTTCTAGGAGAAAAACTAGCTATGACCGGTAATTTACACTTGTAAGACAAATACATGTGTAGAACTTTACACCCATTCCAAGCGGGCCCTTATGCATCTCCAGGATGAGAGGATGATCGACACAAGGGCATTGGCGCATGGACGACCAAGAGTGTGGTATGCCAGGGCGCTGCCTCCTCTTTATAGAAGAAGGAGAAGGCCGTGGTGGGCTTGGGCCATGCTACTGTAGTACTTCCTCCGTTCGAAAAAAGTTGTCCCCGTGGTCTTTTTCTAAAAAAACCATCAAATTCCCATCAAACTCGCAGCTCCACGTCGTCTCCCCGCGCCTCGGCAGTTCGCCTCCTCCGGAGCTCCCCCGCACGTCCCAGCGTCGCCGGAGCTCTCCTGCTACTATGGGCGGCGCGCAGTGAGGAGCACGCGGTCGGTGCCCGTCGCCATCACGCTGCTCGGGATCGCCTTGCTGGGCCGCCGGCTGTACCGGATGCAGCGGCAGAGCAAGGCCGCGTTGCGCGTGCGGCTCGTCCTTGGTAATAAGGTCATGCCCTTTGCCCCTTTCAGCCCCATGTCGCATCCCAATCGCTTGATATTGCGCCGTTGTGCTTGTGCTTGATGTGATCTTTGTGTTTCATGGGATGAATGTTGAAATTCAGTTTGCAAAGAATTGCATTGAACCTCTCTGGAAATTCCTGAACTCGACCAACCATCTCAACAAGCTGCTTTTTTAGCATTCCGCTTCCTCTTTTGTGCCTGCAGGACTAGTAGGTTTTGATGCTAGTTCAATGATTTAATTGTTATTGCTCGCTACAATGTGATGTTCAGTCATTAGTGCCTGCAGTACCAAATGTGATGTTTGATGTTTGCAACTTCGTCATAACTCTGATTATCCAAATCAACATCAACATTTACTCATCTGCTAACTTATGCTTCCTCAATGGTGGACATGTCTAGGTTATTCAGGCCAATGCCAGGTATTCCATCAGGAGCTGCTAGCTAACAAAATTGTCCATTGTAGTTCAGTGATTGCACAAAATGTGTCCAAAATCTAGCCTAATTGATTTATTTTCAATATCCTGTGTTGTAATTCAGATGTTTACAAATTCAGTGGCACACTGAGGTTTTGATCTACCATCACCAAGTTCAGTAAATCTTAACTCTTAATGTCAGATTGTTAATTCTGAAACTGTGATTTCTGGAGTACATGTGGAGTAGTAGGATCTAAAGATTTTGTGTATCTAGATGTCATTGCTGGAGTACACCATCTACCAAACTCACTGCAATCAAGAGTGCACAAAGTCTAGATATGCACCCTATTCATGTTAATTCTGAAACACACCCTGTTAGTTGCTACTCCATCTAATAGTGCTGCCACCATGTTGCTACTCCATCTAACTGTCATGAGGGATTATGGTGAATTTGCAATGCAATGCTAGTACTACACCTGACGATTTGCAATGCCAATGTGAATTTGCAGTGCAAACAAAATTGCCTGGTCTGCACAATTGTTGTTCTAGTTACTTTCGAAACAATGAGAGCTTTAATGTTGACTAGCATGTTGATAAATTGTGAGAAATTAGAGTTTCTCAGATATGCCAGCAAGAAAATTCCTGTTGTTAAATTCACTGAAAATTCAATTAATTTGGCTTTACTGAAACTAAATTCAGTTAAGTCCTTACAATAATTTGGAATTTGACCACAAGGAGATGTCAACAAGAATGTTCCAATGAACCATTTTTTAGATGACCCATAAGACTAACTGAAGAAAACCATATGTATAAAGACTGCAACATTTGATTGATTATTTTGAAAAATATACTGTGGTCTTGAAGAATCTGGTGGAACATTGATTTATTTCCAAAATAAATTGATTGATTGTGCACTGAAAATATTTGGAAATACACTCCAGACTTGAGGAATTGGTGGAATCATATTGATTCTTTCCAAAATAAATTGATTGATTTTGCACTGAAATTATTTTGAAATATACTCCAATCTCGAGGAACCTGGTGGAATCATATTGATTTTTTGTTCCAAAAATGGATTGTTTGCTTCCACAAAATGATTGATTGTTTGTTTCCAAACATCTTCATGCATTCCAGGAATGCCTATCAGAGGCGGGGTCGGTGATTGGATTCGTAGCAGCAGCTGCAGAGGCGGGGGCGGGGAAAGAGAATTCCACCAGCCAAGCGCGGCTACCAGCTCGGTGACCGTCGGGGTCGGCGCTTCCGTCACTCAGGTGGCCGGTGGTGGCGGTGGACGGCTAAATCACGCAGGTAGGCAGTGGCGGAATCACGCAGGTGGTCGGCGGTTGGTCCTAGCGATGCGCGGGGGAATCGAGGACCAGCTCGCCTCCGGTGGGTGGCGGAATCAATGGGCAGCTATTCTCGGGCAGACGGCGTGGGTGTTCGTGGGTATGTGCGAGCGCCGGATTCACCAGCACGGTGGTGGAATCCGACTGCACCGGCCCCTGGTGACGGGCGAGGGAGGAGAAGGAGACCGGTACCTATTTCAAACAGTTTTCAAATTACGAGGGTTGTTTTTCAAAAAGAACATTACACTGCATTATGGACATGTTTTTCCAGGCGGAGGGACTATATTAGGCTTCTACTACACGGTGTGCATGAGGGAGTCCTGGACTAAGGGGTCCTCGGGCGTCTCGCCTGTTATCTATTCGGTCGGACTGATGGGCTGTGAAGACATGAAGGCGGAAGACTATACGTGAGTCTGGATTGGGCTCTCCTTGGCATGGAAGGCAAGCTTGGCGACCGACTATAAAGATTCCTTCTTCTGTAACCGACTCTATGTAAACCCTAGATCCCCCCGGTGTATATATAAACCGGAGGGGATAGTCCGGAAAGGACACATTCATTACCATAGTCATATAGGCTAGGCTTTTAGGGTTTAGCCATCACGATCTCGTGGTAGATCAACTCTTGTAACACCCATATTCATCAATATCAATCAAGCATGACGTAGGGTATTACCTCCATAGAGAGGGCCCAAACTTGGGTAAACATTGTGTCCCCTGTCTCTTGTTACCATCGATCCTAGACGCACAGTTCGAGACCCCCTACCCGAGATCCGCTGGTTTTGACACCGACATTGGTGCTTTCATTGAGAGTTCCACTGTGTCGTCGACAAAAGGCTCAATGGCTCGCCTTGTCCTTAAAGACAACATCACCCCTGGCCAAACCCTCCGGTTGGCCGGCTTTACTATGATCGCCCGTTCGGCCGTTGAGCCGATGATGACCTCTCGGGCCATCAAAAACCCCCTTCGCATCAATTCCGAGCACTCTAAGCAGATGGATCCGGCAGAGCTTTCGTCTTTGAACGAACTCCTAGATCACATCGCTGCTTTGGGAATAGCCATAGACTACGACCGGATCGGGCTTAAAACCGATCAAGGAGAAATCGAGACCCTACCAGTCACCCACTAGATTGCGGTACTCATGGAGCAGGACGATGAGTTTTCTTCTATACTGAAGAGGGACTATGTCTGGATCGCCGATCAGGAAAAGCCGGATACCCACACGCGAAAGGATGTGACCAGCCTTCCGAACATAGCATCAGATGACGGTCCTAAACAATCAGAAGATATTCCGGAACCCGGACTGTTAAGCCCGGAAGATCATCAGACTCCGAATAATCGGTCGGGTCAGGGTTCGGATTTAATTCAACCCACCCACACGGATTTAGACACTCTCGTGAGCATAAAACAACAGTCTCAGGAAATAGTCCACCACTTCTGGGCCAGATTCCTCCTTGTCAAGGACAAGGTAAAAGATTGTCGTGACGAAGATGCAATATTAGCGTTCTGCAACAATTGCGCGGACGAAGGGATCCTCAACGCCATCAATCGCCGCCGCATACTGAAATTCGCTGACTTAGCAACCATCATACAAAAATACAGTGCGATGGAGAGCACCTGGAAAACTCAGGTAGCTCGCTGGGAACTGTCAGTCCCATCTCAACTTCCCCTACAGGCGAAAAGGGCGCACCCTCGCGACATGCCTAGTCCAACAGTCAAGAAACACAAAACCGCTATGCAGCACAGCACCATTCTGACCAGGTGGCTTGATGGCCCATGCAAAATACATACAACACTAGATACCGTGGCAACCCACAGCCTCAGAGCATGTTGGATACTACGACAGGTAGCCAAAAGCGATGAGGATATCCTTATCAAGGACGACTCAGAACAACATCCCCCAGTGGATGATAACTCAAGAGTATTGACGGTCTTTGAGACATTCGCTTCAAATAACAAGCGCAAAAGGGCGCTCCGTGAGCTCGCCGAAGCCTGCCAAATTGCTGCGATAAACCCCTGGAATGACACAGCTATAACATTCAACGCCGGTGACGAACAAAAGTACAGAACAGTGCAAGCGCCAGCTGCGTTAGTCCTCAGTCCCATTGTGGACGGGTTTCGACTTACCAAGGTCCTCATGGACGGCGGCAGCGGACTAAACCTCATTTATGAGGACACACTCCATAATATGGAAATAGATAGGAGCCGCATCATGCAAAGCAACACAACCTTCCGAGGAATTATTCCTAGTCGGGAGGCGCAGTGCGCGGGCAAAATCACACTTGACGTAGTATTCAGCACGCCAGAGAACTATCGGTCCGAAGAAATAACTTTCCAAGTGGCCCCTTTCAGGAGCGGATATCACGCCCTATTGGGGCGGGATACTTCTACATGCTTTCAGGCCAAACCGCATTACGGGTATATGAAGCTCAAGATGCCCAGACCAAACGATATAATCACTCTCGTCAGTGATCCGGATATAGCACTCCGTGCCAAAAACAAAACCGCATCCCTGGCCCTGAAGGAGCGATCCGAAGCCCTCGCAGCCGACGAATTAACTACACTACGCTCCACGGTGGACAGGGACGACGTAATCCTTGACAAACGCCCTAAATCCACATCATTTAAACTAGCAAAAGAAATAGTAAAATTCCAGGTCCACCCAACGGACCCCAAGAAGACAGCATCTATCGGAGCTCAACTGAACCCAACAGTTGACACCGCACTACGAGAATTCCTGTGCGAGAACTAGGACATATTCGCCTGGCACCCTTCAATATGCCAGGGATCCAATGCAAGCTGGCCGAACATAGCCTCAATATATTAAAGGGGTTCAAACCGGTCAAGCAATCACTGCAGCACTTTTTCGAACCTAAGCGACAAGCAATGGGGGAAGAGCTGGCCAAACTCATCGAGGCCGGATTCATTAGAGAAATCAAACACCTGGACTGGCTGGCAAACCTGGTGATGGTACCAAAGAAGGACAAATCCTGGCGCCTATGCGTCGATTTCAAAGACCTCAATAAGGCTTGCCCTAAGGATCCCTTCCCCCTCCCCCGCATTGATCATCGACGCCACCGCATGACACAACTCATTGTGTTTCCTCGATGCATATTTCGAATACCATCAAATCAAAATGAAGGAGTCTGATCAAGCCGCAACAACATTTATCACCCCATACGGGCCATTCTGCTTCAACACCATGCCCTTTGGGCTCAAGAATGCTGGCGCCATATACCAACGCATGATTCAAACATGCCTGGAGAAATAGATCGGCAAAACAGTAGAAGCTTATGTCGATGATGTCATCATCAAAACCAGGCACATCGAAACACTAATAGACGACTTATGTCTTACATTCGACAACCTCCGGGCATATGACATTAAGCTCAACCCGAAAAAGTGTGCCTTCGGCGTCCCCGCTGGAAAACTACTGGGCTTCATCGTCTCCAATAGATGAATCGAAGCAAACCCAGCCAAAATCCGAGTTCTGTCACAACTGGCTAAGCCAACAGATCTTAAACAAGTTCAAAAGCTTGCGGGCTGTGTAGCATCTCTAAGCCACTTTATCTCTAGAGTGGGAGAAAAGGCACTGCCACTCTATCGCCTTCTACGGCAAACCAACCACTTCGAGTGGACGGACGCGGAAACTGCCGGATTGGAGGAAATAAAAACCCTTCTTGCGAGCAATCCAATACTGGCCGCACCAAACGCCGGCAAACCGATGTTATTATACATATCGGCAACACACCAGGTAGTGAGCGCCGTACTCGTCATCGAATGAGAACAGGACGGACATAAATTCCCGCTTCAGAAGCCAGTATACTACGTATCCACTGTCCTTACACCATGAAAATCCCGGTACGCTCATTATCAAAAAATAGCATATGCGGTCTTCATGGCATCCCGAAAGCTCCGTCACTACTTCTAGGAGTGTTCGATCACGGTGGCCTCCGAAGTACCCCTCAATGACATCATAAACAACCGCGATGCTACAGGCCGGATTGCCAAATGGGCCATTGAACTCCTCCCATTTGATATTACATATAAACCATGTCGAGACATCAAGTCCCAAGTACTGTCCGACTTCGTCGCCGAATGGACAGAGGCCGAACTCCCTAAAGAGTACGGCACATACTCCAATTGGGTCATGTACTTTGACGGCTCCAAAATGCTGGCAGGATTAGGAGCGGGGGTCGTTTTAACGTCCCCTAAGGGAGACATCGTCCAGTACACTCTCCAAATACTATACACAGACTCCAATAATGCAGCCGAATACGAGGCCTTATTACATGGTCTCCGGGTGGCTGTCTCCATGTGCATACAACGCCTAGAGGTACACGGGGACTCGAACCTCGCAATATCTCAAATAAATGGAGATTTCGATGCTAAAGATCCGAAGATGGCAGCGTATTGTAATGCAGTCATCAAAATGTCGGACCGGTTTGAAGGACTCGAGTTCCATCATGTGGCTCAAGAAAGTAATCAAGCGACGGACGTTCTTGCTCGTATCGGTGCTAAGCGCGAACCTGTCCCACCTAATATTTTCCTGGAAAGGCTCTTTAAGCCATCCGTGGTGTGGCAGGAAGAAAATGACAATACAAGTCCGGAATCAAACATAATCCAAGATCTCGGAAACACCGACGTCGTTGGGGGCTCAACCATCGAAATAACACCATCGACGCATCTCATCAGGGCAGTCGTTACCCCATGGACCAAACCCTTCCCGGCCTACCTCAACAGGAAAGAGCTTCCCGAGGACCAGAATGAGGCCCGCTGCATTGTCCGGCGTTCAAAAGCCTACAAGGTTCATGATGGAGAGCTCTACAAGAAAAGCGCCACCGTAGTCCTACAACGATGTATATCCGAGGAAGAGGGGCGGAAGCTCTTGTCTGAAATCCATGCCGGACTCGGCGGTCACCACGCCGCAGCTCGGGCCCTTGTTAGCAAGGCCTTCCGTACAGGATTTTATTGGCCGACGGCCCGAGCAGATGCACAGGACCTTGTCCAACGTTGCATCGGATGCCAACTCTTTGCCCATCAAAGCCATATGCCCCCCACCATCCTACAAACAATCCCCATCACTTGGCCTTTTGCGGTCTGGGGACTCGATATGGTTGGACCCCTTAAAGGGAGAAGCCATAAGAAAAAATATCTACTGGTTATGGTGGACAAATTCACTAACTGGATAGAGGCTAAGCCGGTCAAAACGGTCGAATCCGGCCCGGTGATAGACTTCATATACGGTGTTGTGCACCGTTATGGTGTCCCACATAGCATCATCACTGACAACGGCTCTAATTTCACAGCTGACGAGGTAAAAACTTGGTGTACTAATCTGGGTATTAAACTCAATTACGCCTCCGTCTACCACCCACAAACCAACGGTCAAGTTGAACGGGCCAACAGTCTCATTATGAGCGGCATCAAGCCCAGACTAGTGCGGTCCTTGAAAGAATCAGACAAGCACTAGGTTGAGGAGCTCGACTCCTTACTCTGGGGGTTGCGGACCACGCCCAACCGCGCTACCGGATACACACCTTTCTTCATGGTGTATGGCGCAGAGGCCGCATTACCCTACGATATTATTCATGACTCACCCCGAGTGCGTATGTACGAAGAAAGAGAAGCCGAGCTTGATCGACAGGATGGCCTAGATGCCCTGGAGGAGGAACGCGATCTTGCAAAAGCCCGTTCAGCATTTTACCAACAGCAGGCTCGAAGATATCAAAGCAGAGAAGTGTGGGCCAAGACTTACAATGTTGGCGAACTCGTTCTACGCCTGCCGGAGAAGAAAAAGGACAAACTCAAGCCCAAATGGGAGGGTCCATTCATAATTGACGAAGTCCTCACCGGAGGGTGTCGGGGGACTAATCCACGAGCACCTATGGGACCGGCGGACCGAGTCCCTTTCGGTTCGGCGGGGGCGAGGGTCGCACGAAGAGCGGATCAAGGCGAAGCACACGAGCAGTTTACCCAGGTTCGGGCCGCACGGATGCGTAAAACCCTACTCCTGCTTTGTGGTTTGTTTTGAGTTATTGCTCGGGAGCGCGGAGTGCTACAGTACACCCCAGCAGCTAACGAGACCAAGCGTGAGTGTTCTCTTTTTCTCTCCCCTCTACGTTGCGCATGGGCCTCCTTTTATATGCTCAAGGGGTCACCGACAGGTGGCAACGTAGACAAGGGTAAAAATGGAAAGGTGTTGCGGTTGGTACAGCTACCTGCTATAGTGTATCATACCTAACCCGAATGGCAGGGGACAAGGGCATTAAATGCCCGTCTGCGTCGCCTAAATAGTGCAAAAGGGACCGTCAGGGACGCCACCGCTCGCCACGATGGCAATCTTGTCAGCGCCGCTTGCCACCGCGCGCCGCTGGCTGCACAGCCTCCTTCCACGTACGCCTGGAAGGGTCCCAGAGCGACACGTTGGTGGATGTGCTGGAGCGCGGGCACAGAGTAGTGGCTTGCCGTGGCAAGCGCCTTGCCGCGGTCGTTGTCTTGTCGCGTCCGGGAGCTTGTCGCTCACTGGGCCTTGCCGGGACGCGTGGCGCGTCGCGGCAAGTTCCTTGAGATGCCTTGGTTGGCCTTCCCGGCAAGCTCCTCTTGCCGGGGTCTTGTCTCCTTAGCTTGGATACTTTGTCCTTGAATGGCTCCAAAAGAACCACGGAGGACCTTGGCGGTCACCCGGCAAGCCTTGCCGCGGGATGCTGCGACTGCCCGTGCACAAGTTCGGGATACTAGGGTACCCCTACTCTAGTACACCGACAGGAGCCCCCGGGCCTGGGCCATACACGGTGCCGAGAGCTATTGGGCCAGGCCCAAAACAGGGCACGGGCACGCGTGGCCTGGGTTACGCCGTATCTCTCCCCGTATCCACCGCGCCCTCCCCGAACGGCACGCGTTGAATGCGGCGTCGTGGGAGAGATCGTGGGTGGTTTCTTTATTCGGAAAGGCAGAACGTCCGCCCCCTCCCTCTTTATAAGCAGGGGAAACAGGGGTAGTTCGCCCATTCACCGGTTGCTACTCCAATCTCGGAAACCTCCGCCGCTCCCTCGTCTTCCCAAAGCTGAAAGAGAGCAGCGCCCCGCCCCCCATCGCCACCAGCACCACCAATGCCGTCGACCTCCTCCACCACTTCCGCCATGGCTCCGAGAGCCGACAAAGGGAAGGTTGTGAAGTCGACCGAGGCGCAGCGGCTTGTGGCGCTGCGAAAGGAGCGGGCAATCTCCCCCCCCCCCCTCCCAAGCTCGCCGCGAGGGAGCTGAGGGAGAATTACTACCTCTTCTGGTCGATGGAGACGCGAACGCATCCGCGCACGAAGGTACTTCCAGCCGCCGCTTGGAAAATGGCTCCAAACGGATATCCTTTCTTCGCCTTGTTCTTCTACTGCGGGCTCTGCCCGCCTTTCTCTGAGTTTTTCTGCGATATTATGAACACCTACGGGTTCCGCCTCCTTGACTTCACCCCCAATGTTGTTCTGACCATGGCAGTTTTCGCACATCTCTGCGAAAACTTTGTCGGAGTCTATCCCAATGTAGCCCTTTTTCGCCACTTCTTTATGCCCCGAGTAGAGAGAGGAGAGCCTTTATCCGGCGGAATCGCCTGGATCTCGAGGGCCGGCAAGAAGGACACTTATCTGGAGGGAGAGTTCCGCGGCAAGTGGGAGGAATGGAGAGCAGACTGGTGCTAGATTGTCGAGGAGAACCCGCAGCCGTGTACCGCCCGGCGCCAAGCCCCAGTAGCCCCGGAAGACGATAGGCTGAAGATTGCCGTCACCCGGATCCAACGCCTCAGGCTTGCCGGGCTCACTGTAGGCGCTGTTGGCGCAGATTTTCTTCGCCGCCGCATCGCCCCCCTGCAGGAACGGAGGAGACCCTCCTGGGAATTCAAGAATGCGGCGGATATCATGAGGCTGTGTCCGGGCCTCAACTTCAACTTCACTGTTCTGGAGCTTAACGCGATGCTCCAGGAGCTGTTCAAGTACGACCCTCAACATCCCGAAGTGTTCAGGTTGCCGAAGGGTGTCGTTCCGCTGTGCAACAACTCCGCACTCGACCGCATCCGTGCAATGATGCCGCTGTGCGATTTGCATGGAATTGTCCCAACTTGGCAAGAGCCTGCAGACGACATCGTGCAGGAGTTCTTTGACGGCTTGGTAGAAGTGCCGGTCCGCTCCGACGAAAAGAATAGCCTCACCCGCGACACCATCGATGCGGAGATGACACGCATCGCCACTAGGCTGGAAGAGGCGGCGGCAGCCGCAGCCGCGGGCGAATTTGGATTCACCGTGGAGGAGGCAGAGGCAGCAGAGGCGGCAAGCCGTGCCGAGCGAGAGGAGCTCGCCGGCGAGAAAGAGCTTGCCGGGCATGACGTCGAGTCGAGCGAGCCCGCCGAGGATACGAGCGGCTCGCTGGAGATCAACTCCTCTTCCTCCTCATCTTCAGGCAGCTCGCCGCAAGCAGAGCCTCCATCCCCACCAAGAAGGCGTCTCCGCAAGGCCGGGGACGTAGCGGCGCGGCGGGCGAGTCAACAGTCGCCGCACCGCGCGACATGCTCCACCGCGGCAAGCACTGTTGCCGCGGGAGCACCTCACGCTGCTGCGGCAACTGGAGCGGGGTCCACCCGGACCACCGCTTCTGCTCCTGCCGCTTCTCACGCCGCGGCGGCAGCCGGAGCGGGGTCGTCTCAGACCACCGCTACTGTTCCCGCCAAGCGGCCAAGGGAAACTACTCTTCCGCCTCCTCGCGCCGGACGTGAGCCGGACTTCGACTTCTCCGCGTTCAGCTCCGACGAGGAAGAAGAAGAGTAAGATTCTCTTGTTGTACTTGTAGTTCTTCAATTCTTGCTGTTTTGTCTTGTATCTCATTTGCTTTACTCTGAACTTATTCCTTTTTAGGACTCTGGCCCAGAGAGCAGCGAAGAGGGCCAAGGTCCCGATGATTATCATCGAGGACGAACCCACCGCGACAGCAGGGGGTGCGTCCGAGACAACCTTGCTGGACCCGGCAACTGTTCTCCAGAGCAGCCCCCAGCATAAGTATATGGTTCACTTTCCGCTGTTAGGCGCGCATGGATACTCTTTCTTTGCTGGCATCTGACGTTGGTTTGTGTAGGAGCAGAGCAGCCCCACCAGGAGCACCCGGAGGCCGCCCCCGAAATGCCAAGGGAGAGTCCTCCGGCAAGGGAGAGTTCTCCGGCAAGGGAGAAGTCTCCGGCAAGGGAGAGTTCTCAGGCAAGGGACAGCACCAGCGGCCGCCCGGCGGCGGAGACCACGACTGCAGAACCCGGTACAGGTAATTCCTCTCGCTTCAAAACTTCCCTTGGGTTCTTCTTCTTTTGATCTTCTTTTTTTTGGATATTTGCTTGACTCTTCTCCCTTTTCCGGCCGTCAGACCCATCTGCTGCGGAGCCGATGGAGACCGAGGTTGCCGCCGAAGAAGCAGCCGGTGCTGGCGATCCCGCCGGCGCAGAGGCCGCCAAGGCTGCCTCCGCAGCAACTGGCGAGGGGTCTGCCGATCGCACTGACGGCCCTGAGGCCGCAGGAGCGCCAGGCGATACACCGACCGCCGACTCGTTCGCTTGTGCCGCAGCGCCAGGCTCCGAAGAGCCCCAGCCAGGCGTCTACTTGAAGGTCAGCGATGGCGTCTTCATCAACCTTCCCTGGGCGGCGCCGAGCAGCAGCAGCGGCGAGCCTGAGGAGGAGCGGCTGCTGCGGAAGCTGTTGTCGCTCTACCGCGCGCGGCAAGCCAAGCTGGAATCCCGCGAGGCGCTTGTCGCGAAGGCGGGAGCGGACATCGAGAAGCGCGCGGAGGAGCTCCGGGGTCTCAACCAGGAAGCTCTCCGGTCCCTGGCAGAGGAGCGGGAGCAACTCGCCGAAGAGCAGAAGGCCTTCTTCCTCGAGAAGGCCGAAGTTGAAGAGCAACAGCGGCTTGCCGCTGAAAAGCTGTCTGCGCAGGAGGGCGAGCTGGTGCAGCGGAAGGTCAACCTGATAGCCCACGAGGAGGAGCTTGCCGCGCGCGAGCAACATTCGGCGGAGCCCTCAAGCAAGCGAGGATGCTGCCGCAGCCGCCGAGGCCGCCAAGAAGGAGCTGGAGACGAAGGTGGCGCAGCTGGAGGCCGATCTCAAGGCGAGCGGTGAGGAGCTTGCCGCGCTCAAGACGTGAGCGGGAGAAGGACGCCTACAGCCACTCAGAGCTGCAGGCTCGTCTCGCCGAGAAGGGCAAGGAGCTCAGCGCCGCCAAGGACTCCAACGCAGATCTTGAGTTGAAGCTGACTACTTTGATCAAGACGCTGGACGGCGCCAGGGAGCAGGAGGCGGCCTTGAAGGAGGAGGTCAAGGCCGACAAGGCGCTGCTGGCGAGTGCCGCTGCCGCCCAGAACACTTTTAGGGAGAATGTGGAGCACTGGACGGAGGGTCTCGTGAATGTTGCCGCAGACATTGACAGGGAGCTGGCGCAGCTGGGATGGAGATCTCGGGTATCCCTCCGACGAGAACCTCCAACCCAGCGGCTCACTTCTTGTTCTTCAAGGCGTGGCGACGGCCCTTCCAGCGACTCCGGGAGAGATCCCAAAGCAGCTGGCCGACGAGTCGCGCAAGATCTGCGCGGGAGCTCTTCAGAAAGTGTTGGTGAAGGTGGCCTTCCGCAATCCGGGCCTCAACCTCACCAACGTCCTCAAGACCCTGCCGCCGGATGCTGATCTGGAGGCGCTCAAGGCCCTTGTCGCACCCATTGTGGACAAGGTGAGCGGGATCAAGAGGATCGAGGGCGATCGCGTAGACTAGGCCGCCTTTTCTTCTTTTCTTGTCGCTGCTGTCATGTTATGAAAACAATCTGTTAGAGCCGCGACAAGCTATCTTTGTAATATAACTCTATTCTGGGTAATGATTGCAATGTTATTCCCTTTACTTGATTCCTCCCTTTGTATGTTTTTGCCCTACGCTTTTAGGGAACTTGCCGGTGCAGGCACCTGAGCCGCGAGCGCTGAGTGCGGGACGTCAGCAGCCTGCTGGCGGTGCCGCTACCGACAAGAAACAACAAGAAACCTTGTCGCAACTAGTCGCAGCTCGCTTAAGTTGTTGAGCGGACTCGAAACAAAGTAAGGGCGCAACTAGCTACGAGTTGGTTCCTCCACGCACAGGTTTTCAATACAAAGTGCGGTCGTTCAAGGGAGATAACTTAAAAATTTTAAAAATCTGATTGCTCAAACTTTGGCAACTTAGCTTTTCTGTTGTTTGCTTCCCGGTAAGGCAAAACTTTCTTGAACGACGCCTGGTCCATACCATTATCTTCTCCTTTCCCCCCCGGCAAACTTGTGGGCGAGGGAATCTTCCTTTCCTTGAGAAAAAAAGAAAGAGGAGAAAATAAAGATATGGAGCCTTACGGCTCGTTATTGCTTACCGGGGATTAGGTGCTGCACAAAGTGTCAGATCACATATGCAAAAAATACAAAGCATGAAATTGACAAGATGTGCGGAGCATATGAGCTTTACTTATGCACGGGGTCTGCGCCCGGCTTTGTACAAAGGATTACATGCAACAGCGGCAAGACTTGTACAAAAGGTGGTTGCCGGAAGAGGTTCCGGCAACCGCGCCTTACGGGTAAAACTTACGAAGATGCTCAATGTTCCAGGAGTTGCTCACCGGAATGGCATCTTCGGTCTCAAGGCGGACAGCGCCAGGCCTAGTGACTCGTTTCACCCGGTAAGGGCCTTCCCACTTCGGTGTCAACTTGTTGGAATTCTTGGCGGACTGAACACGCCGAAGAACAAGGTCGCCTTCCTCGAGACTTCTGGCATTAACTTTGCGGCTATGGTAGCGGCGCAAAGCTTGCTGGCAGCGAGCAGCTCGCACAGCAGCCTGAAGACGGTCTTCCTCAAGGAGCAGCGCGTCATCTTGTCGCAGCTGCTCTTGCTCAAGCTCATCACAAGCGAGCACTCGAGGTGACCCGTATACGAGTTCCGTGGGGATAACTGCCTCTACTCCATAGACTAGAGCGAAAGGTGTCTGGCCAGTGGCTCGATTTGGCGGCGTCCTGATCGACCAAAGAACCACCGGAAGCTCCTCGATCCAGTTTCTTCCGCACTTGTGCAGCTTGTCGAAAGTCCTGGTCTTGAGCCCGCGCAGCACTTCAGCATTTGCCCTCTCCACTTGACCGTTGCTTCTCGGGTGAGCGACAGAAGCGAAGCAGACCTTGGCGCCAAGATCTTGGACGTACTACATGAAGGTGCGGCTCGTGAATTGCGTGCCGTTGTCGGTGATTATCCTGTTAGGGATCCCGAAGCGGCAAACAATCGACCTGAAGAACTTGACTGCTGACTGTGCTGTCACCTTCCTCACTGGTTCCACTTCCGGCCACTTTGTGAACTTGTCGATTGCTACGTACAAGTACTCAAAGCCCCCGACTGCTCGGGGAAAGGGGCCGAGGATGTCGAGCTCCCAGACCAAAAATGGCCAGGATAAAGGGATCGTCTGGAGAGCTTGAGCTGGTTGGTGTATCTGCTTGGAATGGAACCGGCACGCTCCACACTTGGTTACTTGTGCAGTTGCATCCTGGAGGGCTGTCGGCTAAAAGAAACCTTGCCGGAATGCTTTGCCGACAAGTGCTCTTACGCCAATGTGGTGACCACATATGCCTCCATGTATCTCTGCCAACAGCTTTTGTCCGTCTTCCCAGTGAATACACTTCAATTTCACTCCGTTGAGTCTTCTTCTCTACAGTGTCTTGTCGACAAACTGGTACATACTTGACTACCGGGCTACTCTTTCCACTTCTTCTTGCTCTTCGGGAAGTTCTCCTGTCTGAAGGAAACGGACAATCTGCTGCGCCCATGCTGGAGCTTGTGGCTCGACAACAAGGACTAAAGGCAAATCTGCTGCTGCGGGAACATCCACTTCTACGGCGAGAACCTGCGGCTCTGCCGGAGCTTGACGTTCCCTGGCAAGCTTGCCGGAGCAAAACTTGTCGGGAGCTTCTGCTTCAACGGAACAAACCCTAGGGCTTGCCGGAGCAGACTGCTCCTCAGTGCTCTTGGCGTTCATCTTGGGGACCTTCTTGGCGGCGGCTTCGGGAAGTTCTGCCGGAAAATAGTCACCAGAAATCAACTTCCTCTTCTTGCTCTGTCCAGTTGATGGCGTTACAGACGGTTGAGTCAGCTTGAGCACAAAGATCCCTGGTTCCACAGGTAACTTAAGTGCGGCGCACTTTGATAGGCCATCAGCAATGGCGTTCTGAGCTCTTGGAACATGCTGCATCTGTAGGCCGTCAAAGTGCTCTTCCAGCTTTCTCACTTTGTCGACGTAGGCTTCCATCAATGGACTCTGATAGCTCTTGTTCATTTGGCGGACGACAAGCTGCGAGTCAGCCCTGACAATGAGCTTCTTGATCCCAAGGTCTGCCGCGATCCTGAGACCGGCAAGCAAGCCTTCATACTCTGCAGTATTGTTTGTTGCTTGCTCCTTGGGAAAGTGCATCTGGACTACGTACTTGAGGTGCTCTCTGGTGGGTGCGACAAGCAGCACGCCAGCGCCGGCGCCTTCCAGCAAAAAGGCACCATCAAAGTACATCAACCACTCTTTGCTTGCTTCCTCGACGGGGATGCTCGTTTCTGGAATTTCTTCATCTGGTGTTGGCGTCCATTCTGCTATGAATTCTGCCAATGCTCTGCTTTGGATAGTTGAAGTACTCTCAAACTTGAGGCCAAAGCTTGACAGTTCCAGTGCCCACTCAACAATCCTGCCTGTCGCTTCTGGATTTTGTAGTATCCTCTTCAGCGGAAAACGAGTGACAACTGTGATCTCATGTGCTTGGAAGTAATGGCGCAGCTTTCTCGATGCCATGAGAAGGCCTAAAAGCAATTTCTGCACGCCAGAGTACCTTGACCTAGCCCCCTGCAGAAGGGAACTGACAAAGTAAACTGGGCGCTGTACCATTCTCTTCTGTATCTCCTCGCGCGTCTGCGCAGATCCATCCTTGTCGGGACCAGAGCTTGTCGGGGAAGCCCCCTGCTTGTCGCTGGATGCGCCTGCCGTGGTTGCTGGCTCGTCATCTGCCTCCCTCTCTGCCACTAACGCAGCACTAACCACTTGATTGGTTGCCGCTATATACAGCAGCAACTTCTCTTGTGGCTTAGGTGCGACAAGTGTTGGAGTGGAGGACAGGTATCTCTTCAAGTCTTGCAGTGCAGCCACCGCTTTCGAAGTCCATTTCATTTGACCTGCCTTTTTCAATATTTTGAAAAACGGCAGGGTGCGCTCAGCAGACCTAGAGATAAACCTGCTGAGAGCAGCCACGCAACCGGCAAGTCTTTGTACATCCTTGACGCGCTTTGGTGCTTCAATCTGCTCAATGGCCTTGATCTTGTCGGGATTGGCTTCGATTCCCCGCTGAGACACGAAGAACCCGAGAAGCTTGCCGGAGGGGACTCCAAACACACACTTCTCGGGGTTGAGCTTGAGGCTGATCTTGCGCAGATTTGCAAAGGTCTCGTCTAAATCTTGAATCAGAGTTGCCTTGTCCTTGCTCTTGACCACTATGTCATCCATGTAGGCTTCCACATTTCTGTGTATTTGTGGCTCAAGAGCGACATGGACTACCCTTGCAAATGTTGAACCAGCATTTTTTAAACCGAAAGGCACCGTATGAAACAGTACGTGCCACATGGAGTGATGAATGTGGTCTTCTCCTCATCCTCTTCTGCCATGAAGATCTAATGGTATCCTGAGTATGCGTCAAGAAATGAAAGCAAGTCACATCCGGCCATGGAGTCAACAATCTGGTCAATGCGTGGCAAAGGAAATGGGTCTTTGGGACAAGCTTTGTTAACATCGGTAAAGTCGATACAAAGTCTCCATTTCCCGTTCGCCTTGCGCACGACTACAGGATTGGCCAACCACGTAGGATGGAGCACTCCTCTGACAAGGCCTACTGCTTCCAACTTCTTGATCTCTTCTGCGATGAATTCATGGCGCTCCACTGCTTGCTTCCTGACCTTCTGCTTGACGGGCCGCACATGAGGACAAACGGCAAGATGGTGCTCAATTACTTTCCTGGGTACACCGGGGATGTCAGACGGTTGCCACGCAAACACGTCGACGTTCGCCCGTAGGAAAGCAATGAGCGCGCTTTCCTATTTAGGGTCGAGAGTGGCACTGATGGTGAAGGTACCACCAATGCCGTCCTCCTTGGCGGACACCTTCTTGGTCTCTGGCGGAGCTGCCATTGTCTTCTTACACTTGCCGGTGGGGCTCGATGGTGCGTCCTCCACGGCAGCGCAGCACTCCGAAGAGGTGCGCTTGCCGGAGTGGGCATCAGAACTCTTGCCGGACTTGGTCTTCTTCTTCCCCCCGGGAGCTTCAACGGCAGGTGACTTGCGATCTGTTGCGGCTGCCGCTTCCTGGTAGATCTTGTCGGCGCAGATAAGAGCATCCTTCTTGTCGCCAGGGACAGAGATGACGCTTATCGGGCCTGGCATCTTCAGCATGTTGTATGCGTAGTGAGAGGCTGCCATGAACTTGGCGAGTGCTGGACGGCCGAGTATCCCATTGTAAGGCAATGGAAAATCGGCAACGTCAAAAGTGACCCTCTCAGTCCTGAAGTTCACCTCGTTGCCAAATGTTACTGGCAACGTGACCTTCCCCTTCGGCTTGCTCCTTCCCGGGTTGATTCCTTGGAATGTGCTGGTCTCTTCAAGCTCGCTGTCAGGGATCTGGAGTTTCTGGAGTACAGCGGAGGAGATCAAGTTCAAGCCGGCCCCGCCGTCAACTAGCATCTTAGTGACCTTGAGGTTGCGGATAGTTTGTGAAACCAACATCGGCAAGCACCCGACCGCAGTTGTGCGATCAGGGTGGTCCTCAATATCAAAGATGATAGGCGTGCTGGACCATTTCAGAAGCTTGCGTGACTCGACAGGTGGTTCCGCCGCATTGACTTCCCGCACCCACTGCTTGAGTTGGCGGTGTGAAGTATGCAGAGAAGCACCGCCGTCAACGCACAAGACCTTTGTGGCTTTCTGGAACTCCTGCTCACTGGTCTCGACACCATCCATTTCTTCGTCGTCGTCGTCATCTTCATCCTTGTCGCGGCCGCGGGGAGGTCTATCTCCTTGCCGCTGCTTGGCCTTGTCGCGGCGTCCTCCCCGGCCGGCGCGCTTCTTGCTGGATTCTCCAGCGCCTCCTTGGGCCCTCTCCTTCTCGCGTTGCTCGTATTCAGCCTTTTGCTGCTGGACAAGCTGCTCGACCTTCTTGCAGCTCTGGAGGTCATGGCCCTTGGTGCGGTGGATCTTGCAGTACTGCTTGTCGGTGCCGTCCTGCTTGTCGGCGACCGCCACAGTCTGGCAGTTGGTGCATGCGGCAATCTCCTTGCTGGAGCTACCAGCTTTGGCTTTCTTGGCGCCACCTTCGTTGCCGGACTGCTCAATGACTAGCACATCTTTGCTTTTCTTCTTCCTGTTGTTCCGCCGCCGGTTTTTCTTTGTCGGGGCAGCATCCTCGCTGTCAGATCCTCCTGCTCCTGTATTCTCTCCGGGGAGTTTCCTCCCTTCCTCAGCACGTGCACATTTGTCGGCCAGGGCATACAGCTCACTGACGTCTCTGATCTTGCACATCGCCATCTCCTCCCGCATCCTGCGGTTACGCACGTTTTGATGAAACGCGCTGATGACTGCGGCAGGGTGGACATCTGGGATGTTCTGCTGTACATGGCTGAATCTCTGAATGTACTTGCGCAGGGGCTCTCCTTCCTTCTGGGCGAGCAGATGAAGGTCACTCTCTCGGCCATGAGGTTTGTGGCCGCCTGTAAAGGCGCCGACAAACTGATGGCATAGGTCTGCCCAGGAGGATATGGAGTTGTCCGGCAAGTGCATGAGCCAGGACCTGACGTTGGGCTTGAGCACCAGCGGGAAGTAGTTGGCAAGGATCTTGTCGTCCCGCCCCCCGGCAGCATGCACCGCGATGGTGTAGATGCTGAGGAACTCCGACGGATGCGACTTGCCGTCGTACTTCTCTGGTACGTCTGGCTTGAAATTCTTCGTGCTGGGCCACTGGACTTGCCGCAGCTCACGAGTAAACGCAGGGCAACCTGCCGTGTACGGCAAGTCGCCTGGTTCCCCTGGCGCATGCATGTCGACAGAGGGCCCAGCGCGCTGGTCCGATTGACGTCGCGCTTCTCTTCGGCGCTCGATGCGAGTACGAGCGTCTTCTTGCTGTCGTTTGTGAAGAACTTGGCGCTGATCGCGACGAGCTCGTGGATCTGATGACGCGGTGGAGTCGCTGTCGAGGTGGATCCGGCGAGTCGGCGATCTTGGCCTTCGGGCGGAGAGTGCACAGTGGTTGCACCCCCACCGGTCTTATCGCCACCGGCTCGTGCCTGGCTGACTTGCCGCGGCTGCGACGTGCTCGGCTGCCGTTGAGTGTCGCCGTTGGCGAAGCCGATGAGACTCTGAATGGTGGCCCTCCAGTCGTCGATCTTGTCTGCCGTTGGAGGGTAGTCCAGGAGCAGTTGAGCTCGCGCCAAAGCTTCTGCTGTAGTGGCGGGTGGCGGTGGCGAACGGTGCGAGGAGCGGGATATGCTCGGACTTCTAACTATGTTAGAAGGAGCAGTATCCCGTCCAGGCGACCGTGCCTCGCTCGTGCCAGCATGTTGGCGTGCATGCTGGTCTTGAGCACTCCGAGATCCACCAGCTCGATCTTGGTCCAGCAAACGCATGGTATCGTGAGTACCATGACGCTGCCGGTCCCGCGCTTCCTGAGATGGGCGCGGTGCATGTACGGACGCCGAGGTCTTGGTGGGTTCGGCACGGACGGAGCAGCCGCCTCCGAAGCCTTCTTCTTCGGCGGCATGTCGATGAAGATGATGAAGATCTAGCTCGTGTGAACGCCGGATCTGGTTCACACAACCTCAACTCCCCTACCTGGCGCGCCAAAGATGTCGGGGGACTAATCCACGAGCACCTATGGGACCGGCGGACCGAGTCCCTTTCGGTTCGGTGGGGGCAAGGGTCGCACGAAGAGCGGATCGAGGCGAAGCACACGAGCAGTTTACCCAGGTTCGGGCCGCACGGATGCGTAAAACCCTACTCCTGCTTTGTGGTTTGTATTGACTTCTTGCTCGGGAGCGCGGAGTGCTACAGTACACCCCAGCAGCTAACGAGACCGAGCGTGAGTGTTCTCTTTTTCTCTCCCCTCTACGTTGCGCATGGGCCTCCTTTTATATGCTCAAGGGGTCACCGACAGGTGGCAACATAGACAAGGGTAAAAATGGAAAGGTGTTGCGGTTGGTACAGCTACCTGCTACAGTGTATCATACCTAACCCTGATGGTAGGGGACAAGGGCATTAAATGCCCGTCTGCGTCGCCTAAATAGTGCAAAAGGGACCGTCAGGGACGCCACCGCTCGCCACGATGGCAATCTTGTCAGCGCCGCTTGCCACCGCGCGCTGCTGGCTGCACAGCCTCCTGCCACGTACGCCTGGAAGGGTCCCAGAGCGACACGTTGGTGGATGTGCTGGAGCGCGGGCACAGAGTAGTGGCTTGCCGCGGCAAGCGCCTTGCCGCGGTCGTTGTCTTGTCGCGTCCGGGAGCTTGTCGCTCACCGGGCCTTGCCGGGACGCGTGGCGCGTCGTGGCAAGTTCCTTGAGTTGCCTTGGTTGGCCTTCTCGGCAAGCTCCTCTTGCCGGGGTCTTGTCTCCTTAGCTTGGATACTTTGTCCTTGAATGGCTCCAAAAGAACCACGGAGGACCTTGGCGGTCACCAGGCAAGCCTTGCCGTGGGATGCTGCGACTGCCCGTGCACAAGTTCGGGATACTAGGGTACCCCTACTCTAGTACACCGACAGAGGGGCGTACCATCTTCGCGATGCATCAGACAATCGCCTCGAGCCGAACCCCTGGAACGCGACCAGACTCCGAAGATTCTATGCCTTGCGCCAAACCCTGTGTTCGTCTCCTCCTCCCCTATAGCTTCCATTATTTTTTCTCTCTTTGTCGATTATTTTCTTCTTTCTTGCTTTAAAGCTTCGGTACGGCCAGACCGCACAACATCGACACATACATCTTTAAACATGTATGTTACTTGTACCCGAGGGCTTCTCGGACAGAAGTTCTTGTCATTTCTTGAGCATTAATCTCCTCACATATGAGTTTTTCCATATGTACCTTTTCTTCACCACTATATGCATCGATATGACTAAAGTTTTGGCCAAGCTGGGTTGCTTGGCTCCTGTGCTTATGCCCTACGTTCCCGTTAGTTCGGCTAGGGCATAAAGGGAGCACCTCCGCGATTGTTATTGTCGGGTCATCCGGGTGTGTACCTCGGACTGGGTGAAGCCGAAAGCTAGCATTCTTAAGGGAATATTAGGTCGGTGAATTAAAGATGTTTTCTAAACTCTCTCCATTGTACACCCCCAGAAGTTATACAAACTGTGGTGCTCGCATCACAATTCAGACATGTAAATTAAATGCATGCACACCCAGGAAAAGGAACCCTTAACGGAACGATTCTCTCTGGAAGATGTTTCTTACGACCTTAATGTAATATAACATAGCTAGCCGGATACAACTTGTCTGTTCAAGCAACTATGACCCCCTATGCCTAGTTTTCCAAGCATACCCCGGCCTATTCGGCCGCGACGGTATTCGGAAACACTCCGCACCTTAGAGTCCAGAGGTTGAAGCGAAAAGGTTTGCCATGAAAAATGATATACAATTCAGCTAGATGAGGAAAGTACACAGTCATTTGAACTCGAACACCTCTTCATCTACACCTTCCAACAGGCAGTCTAACTTACAATCCTGTTGGGAATATTTGGCAGCCACCTCTACTTGGTCATATACTATACTAACGGGAATTTCTTCCCCATGCGGCCCTACCGGCCTGACACGAGCCATGTGATTAGGATCCAGCTTGGTATAGCGCGTCTTCACCATGGACCGGGCCTCTCGCGCACCCTCTCGGCAGGCAGATATCTTGCACAGCCGGATACGCCGACGCGCTCCCTTGAACAGCTCTACAATCTTTTCCATGCTTCCTGGAGGGGAGTCGGATGGCCATAAAGCCTTGGCTACACTCCGCATAGCCTACCGAGCTTGCTCGTGCAACTGTGACAGCTCCTGCAGAAGATCATTTGATGATCCAGACACTTCCTCTTCGGGACGGTTCATCAACACACCTGCAATTACAGCTATATCAGCTACCGCCACCTCCAAACTGTTATAAGATAAAAGCGGCCACATACTGAATATGCCGCATCGGAGCTTCTTGTTCTCCTTCACAAAGTCGGCTAGTTGCGCTCGCACATATTTTAGTTCTTCGCGTACGTTGATGTTCGAATCCTAGAGTTGCTTTTTCTCTTCAATGACCTTTGTCAATACACGCTCGCCCGCTGCTAGTAGCTTTTTGGCTCCGTGTTCTTCGCCTCGAGCGGCGTCAAGCTGCTCTCGAACTTGGTTTAAACGACCCAACACAAAGATTAGAACCCAGATTCACACTATCGGTGTAGCCTTATGAATTTTTTATGGAGGAAAATATTACCTGGAGATGCCTTATATTTCTCCAGTTCGGCGTTAGCAGCAAGCAGCTGGCGCTGACACTTTTCTAGTTCCTGAGCCAGCTGGGTATTCTTCTCCGTAAGCACCTGGTTATACATTGATCCTTAAATCAGTTGTTTCAACTCCTTTAAGTCTCGGGGGCTACTGGCATATGGTTATCATAGTCAGACAAAGCGAATTTACCTGCACATCTTTCAAATGTTACTTTGCAGCCCTGCTAATCCTATCTCGAGTAGCCCGGATGTATGCATCGGCTGCGTTGAAGGCGTTAAACGACCCTTTCGAAAAGCCAGGATCTTGTTAAATGGCCCGACGGTGCCGATGATTCATAGCACTCTCCACTTCCGACTTGGTGACGGATACATCATCCGAGTCCTTGGCTGGAGGACAGTCCGGCGTCGCCCCTGCATCAGCCCCCGTCTTCACGGCAGGATTTGAATCCTGGCTGTGGGAAGTACGGACGCTCGGACCCCCGGATATAGTCCAGCGCGTCTTCCTCCTGGCAAATGGAAAACGGGAAGGTCACGGTTGGACGTGACTGCCCAGGGGCAGGTTGGCAGATTCATACCTCTTCGATGAAGGCATGGTCGTATCTTCATTTGTTTTCCTCTTGGAAGGATTGTCCGGCGCGGGAGCCGATCTCTTTGAAATCGCCGAACGTCTCCCCTTTGAAGCACGATACAGTGCGACGGGTGAGACGGAATAAGAGCACTCTTTCAGAGAGGGTGTTTCTTAATTATTTACATGAGAAGCGGGAAGAAGGCGAGGGTAGTCTGCGGTGATGGCCACTTCTGTGTCGTCCTAGCTTGTCTGGTAGAACACTCCCCCCGCGAGCACCACGAATATATCCGGATCCTCTTCAAACCCAGGATCTAGTTCCCGGTTGTGGGTCTCCGGCTGTGGAGTAGGACTATGAAGTCCTTCGGTGACCTTCCGTTGGTGCTGCCATAACAAATAGACTTGAAATCTATCAAAAGTAATCTGAAATGGGAATGAGTAGAATCGAAGGGTCGAAGCTTACCCAACTGGGAGGATTATACATAGAATATCCATCTATGTGCTTAATGCGAAGAAAGTCCTCTTCTTCCCCTTTAAAAAGCTCGGCTAATATTTTGGCTAGAGCGGCGGGGGTATCCGGACCCTTCCGGCCATAACGGGAAGCGTCATCCTCTCCATTATAATGCCACATGAGCAGCCCTCTGTATTGTAGTGGCTGAACCCCATGCACTATGGAGATCGCCATTACCTCGATTATTGTAAGTCTGGACTGGGCGAGCATCTTTATCTTGCTCATAAGCTGGCGAACTTCTGCGTTGTCCTCCTCTTCCAGACTCTGAGGACGCCAACTGTGGCGTTTCTTCAGCGGAAGATTGCAAATTCAGGAAGACCCTTTCGAACTGGGTCAGGAAGCGCGACGTCCTCAATATGGAACCATTCGGAAGGCCATTCTTTGGATACCTTCCTTGGTGTACCAGACAGATATCTGGTATCAGCGATGCGCCATAGTTCGGCTCCGCCCATTTCAAATATGGACCCCTCGTGATTACGCGGGACAAGGCAGAACAACTTCCTCCATAGCTCAAAGTGAGCCTCGATACCCAGGAATAATTCACGTAAAGCAACGTAACCCGCGATGTGCAGAACGGAGGCAGGGGTGAAGTTATGCAACTGGAGGCCATAGTATTCTAGAAGCCCTCGGAGGAACAGATGAATGGGAAATCCAATGCCCCTTAGCAGGTAGGGGACGAAACATACTCGCTCTCCCCCGGATGGATTGGGGAAGTCCTCTGCCTGAATCTCACCATTGAAGGAATCTAGCCCCGCTCGAACAGGAACTAGATCTGCGGGGGGAAGAAATCCCTACGTCTGCAGCTCCGTCAATTGACTGTGGGACACTGAACACCTCTCCCACTAGCCTTTCTCTTGGCCGAAACGGGTGGAGGAGCTGGGGACGCTAGCCATGCTGGAATGGTTTCTCCCAAGGAGTTTCCAGGGATTTCCTCTGTATGGTGCCGAATGGATCTAGGATCCGATCTCTTTAATAGGCGCTCCCCCTTGCATAGGCGGGGTGTTATTTGCAAAATTACCCTGACCTTCCGCCTTCGCTTGACGCGTGGAAGGCAAAGTTCTTTAACGCGCAGAAGCCAAGGGGAGTGACATGGAACTAATGGCCGAATACATCACTTGGAGATAATTAAAGGAGGAACCCGCCTTGCAATGCCGAAGACAATTTGTGTGCCGAACACCTCGCTATTGAAGACTGGTTCGGGGGCTACTGAGGGAGTCCTAGACTAAGGGGTCCTCAGGAATCCCACCTATTATCTATTGGGCCAGACTGATGGGCTGTGAAGACATGAAGGCCGAAGACTATACCCGAGTCCAGATTGGGCTCTCCTTGGGGTGGAAGGCAAGCTTGGCGACCGACTATGAAGATTCCTTCTTATGTAACCAACTCTATGTAAACCCTAGATCCCCCCGGTGTCTATATAAACCAGAGGGGATAGTCCGGAAAGAACACATTCATTACCATAGTCATACAGGCTAGGCTTTTAGGGTTTAGCCATCACGATCTCATGGTAGATCAACTCTTGTAACACCCATATTCATCAATATCAATCAAGCAGGACGTAGGGTAATACCTCCATAGAGAGGGCCCAAACCTGGGTAAACATTATGTCCCCTGTCTCCTGTTACCATCGATCCTAGAAGCACAGTTCGGGACCCCCTACCCGAGTTCCGCCGGTTTTGACACCGACAGTGCACTTAGTCCCATTAGTCTGCTTTATTATTTTGGCACTATTTCTACTTAATTCCATAGGAAATAAATTTAGGTCAACTTGAAATTTGGCGCATAATTGGTAGACAATATTTTGAGATAGCGCATAAAGTTTCAAGTGGTTTGGAAATACATAAACATTTGGTTATTTAATAAAGCCTATATTAGTTGTTGTTGGACCACTTTATAATTTGCTAGGGATTAACGGGCGAGTCAAATGATGTCGGTTCAACATGACAAATGATTAGGGGAATTTATATAATAATCTGAAATATTTAGTTTTGTAGATTGAAAAAAATAAAATTTTGACTTGTTATTTGAATTTGAATTGACTTTGAGTTTTAAGCAAGGGGCAATTTGCTTAGCAAGCTTGGTGACATGGCATCATTAGAGTGAGGTTACCGTAGCTTACCATTGGGGGTGTTATTGCAATGTCGTAGTAATTGTATGCATGGACAATTCGTTCATCATGATTACTTTTAGTTAAGTGTTGCCTATTAGAACAACTCCCACTATTTTTTGTTGGTAATATCATGTTTCTCCAAAAAGGTATTCAATTGCTATTAGTTTTTTTATGTTTGGCATTCGATACTTTTTGGACTAGCTGTGGCTCATTACTTTAGAGTCATGTCTTTGAATTAGTCTTTTCTGAATAATAATTGTTTAATTTTTGTTATGGTCATATTGATTTTCTCTAAACTTTTCTTGCTGTTTGTGTTCTGTAAGTGTAGTAGGTATCAATAGTCTTCAATGGACTTCTGTTCTGCATTTGTATGTCTATTCAAGTTGTCGTGCGATGGAATAAATAGGCGTGTATTTCGTACCTCTCAAAAGCACATGGTTTGCCGCCACCAATTTAGGAAGGTAGCCTGTTTGGTGTATAGAGTAATGAGAACTCCAAACAATGGTTATCTAATTTGACTGAGACATGATGCAAAACCTTGTCTTAGGAAAAAAAACACGAAAGATAAATTACACCATCATCTGGTTGTGATTTATACTATATAGGTAGAGTTACACAATTATCATCTCCTTTTGACATGTAAATAGTTTCATAGATAGTTGTTGCCTAATTATGTCGGTAATCCCATTTAATTTCATTTTCCAATTAGTTGAATTTTTGGGATGTGGTTTACTATGATAGTGCACAAGGTCATCTGAATTATGTTCAGTGCCAAACAAAATAGTTGAAATGTATTTATTCATTGCTATTAAAAAGGATATGCTTGGCTGTATAGAATGTGTGTACAATGGTTCATAATAAAATTTTATCTGTAATATATTTTATAATAAACTTTTATACTTATTTAAACTAGTTATATAATACTATAATTTAAATTATTAATTTCTATTACTTAGTTGGCATAATTAACAACATAAAAAACTAGCTAAATAATGCTTATAATGTTCTCAGTTTGTTATGTAGTTGTAATGTATGTCACTAAAATTTTCTTCTTCAAAATTTAAAATTTTCTATTTCAACTTAAAAAGTTTATTAACTATAGTGTGTAAATATATATTTGCTTGTGTGTGGTCTTATATTGATATCATTAAATATCATGATAGAGATTTGTAAAGCATACAATCTAACAAAAATATTAATAGTGGTTTATAAATTCTATAGTATTAGTAGTAAACTTATATAAACTTTTAGGGTATGGAAAACATGTCTTGCAAGTTAGGCTTATTAATAAGTTCACAACATGTGGATGATTTGTTCAAATAGTGCAATTATAGAAGAACATAAAAATTACATGATCTAATTTTGCAAACATATGATTTGATATTTGTTATTTTTAATGTTCTTTCTACTAACTTGACAATAGATGAACGATCCTAATTTATTTAAAAAAACTCTAGCATTGCTCAATTTGTTTTTTGAGTTTCAACCCGGCCACCTATTTATTCAATGTCATCGGAAACCTCCCGAAGCAATAATGTGCAAGATACATTCTGGTGGGACATCATCCCACACCTGGAAAAAATGCACCACTAATCCCCTGCTTAGCTAAAACATGTGAAAAACATTATTTGATGTTCGAGGAGCCCAGCTAACTTTGAACCCCCGAAGCACCCAGAGCATCTTTCTTCATATCTTCAATTAGTGGCCTTACTTCCGAGAGATTCTTGTCCTTCTCTCATTACTTGCCAATGACCGCCGTGCTATCTAGCTCCACACGAATCTATTGCATATCCCTTTCCTCTGTCAGCTGAAGTGTGTTCCTTCATGTTAGGATCTAAACAAGCTCCGAATTGGACACTCCTGGGAAAAAGTGACAAGGGACACAACACCAGTGTGGTCACTGATCACCACTCCACACCCTCCTTTGTCTCCCTACTTCGAGACTGCCCCATCTATATACGTCTTGAGCTAGCCCCTCAGGTGGTTGGCATTTCTCATGTTGCATGTAATGATCAAGACACATCGCGTCCTGGTTGTTGTGCGTTGGATCTAGACTGGCCCCACATATCAACACTAGTCTTCTTTGCACACTTTGTGTTCACTCGTGTGCATTTGGGATCAACTTCCTAGAAAGTGGCACAGAAAAGGGGGGACAAGTAGGGGCCATCCCCTCCCCCCGATCAAGGAAAATATTACCAACATGCGAATGATTAGGAGGATAATTCGCGGCAACAAGTTATTCACGCGTGCAAAAGAATAGGCCCATGAGAAGCCTAAACATGGTCGGGTGGCACCCTCCATTTGGTTAGGGTTCTGTTATTAATTAGGATCTCCATAATTAAACAAATTCCCTATAAAAAGCCTCTCAGGGATTAACGTGTGCGATTTGGGATGCACCGCTTCCTCCGTGCGCCGATGGTCCTCCAGGCAATAATAAAGTTATTATTTATTTCCTTATATCAGGATAAATGTTTATTATTCATGCTAGAATTGTATTAACCGGAAACATAATACATGTGTGAATACATAGACAAACAGAGTGTCACTAGTATGCCTCTACTTGACTAGCTCGTTGAATCAAAGATGGTTAAGTTTCCTAGCCATAGACATGAGTTGCATTTGATTAACGGGGTCACATCATTAGAGAATGATGTGATTGACTTGACCCATTCCGTTAGCATAGCACTTGATCGTTTAGTTTGTTGCTATTACTTTCTTCATGACTTATACATGTTCCTATGACTATGAGATTATGCAACTCTGGTTTACCGGAGGAACATTTTGTGTGCTACCAAACGTCACAACGTAACTGTGTGATTATAAAGGTGCTCTACAGGTGTCTCCAAAGGTACATGTTGGGTTGGCGTATTTCGAGATTAGGATTTGTCACTCCGATTGTCGGAGAGGTATCTCTGGGCCCTCTCGGTAATGCACATCACTTAAGCCTTGCAAGCAATGCAACTAATGAGTTAGTTGCGAGATGATGTATTACGGAACGAGTAAAGAGACTTGCCTATAATGAGATTGAACTAGGTATTGAGATACCGACGATCGAATCTCGGGCAAGTAACATACCGATGACAAAGGGAACAACGTATGTTGTTGTGCGGTCTGACCGATAAAGATCTTCGTAGAATATGTAGGAACCAATATGAGCATCCAGGTTCCGCTATTGGTTATTGACCGGAGACGTGTCTCGGTCATGTCTACATTGTTCTCGAACCCGTAGGGTCCACACGCTTAACGTTACGATGGCAGTTTCATTATGAGTTTATATATTTTGATGTACCGAAGGTTGTTCAGAGTCCCGGATATAATCACGGAGATGACAAGGATTCTCGAAATGGTCGAGACATAAAGATCGATATATTGGACAGCTATATTCGGACACCGGAAGTGTTTCGGATGATTTCGGAGAAAACCGGAGTGCTGGAAGGGTTACCGGAACCCCCCGGGGAAGTATTGGGCCTTAGTGGGCCTGAGGGGAGAGAGAGGGCAGCAGCCCAGGAGGTGGCGCGCCCCCTCCCATGAGGAGTCCGAATTGGACTAGGGGAGGGGGGCGCGGCCCCTCTTCCCCTCTCCCTCTTCCTCTCTTTCCTTCCCCCTTCTCTCTTCCTAGTTGAACTAGGAAAGGGGAGTCCTACTCCTACTAGGAGGAGGACTCCCCCCTCCTTGGCGCACCCCAAGGGCCGGCCGGCCTCCCCCCTTGCTCCTTTATATACAGGGGCAGGGGGGCACCTTTAGACAGACAAGTTGATCTTCGTGATCATTTTCTTAGCCGTGTGTGGTGCCCCCCTCCACCATAATCCTCGATAATATTGTAGCGGTGCTTAGGCGAAGCCCTGCGACGGTAGAACATCAAGATCGTCACCACGCCGTCGTGCTGACGAAACTCTTACCCGACACTTTGCTGGATCGGAGTCCGGGGATCGTCATCGAGCTGAACGTGTGCTAGAACTCGGAGGTGCCGCAGTTTCGGTGCTTGATCGGTCGGGCCGTGAAGACGTACGACTACATCAACCGCGTTGTGTTAACACTTCCGCTTCTAGTCTATGAGGGTACGTAGACAACACTCTCCCCTCTCGTTGCTATGCATCACCATGATCTTGCGTGTGCGTAGGAATTTTTTTGAAATTACTACGTTCCCCAACAGTAGTATCAGAGCCAGGTTTTTATGCATTGATGTTGTGCACGAGTAGAACACAAGTGAGTTGTGGGCGATATAAGTCATACTGCTTACCAGCATGTCATACTTTAGTTCGGCGGTATTGTTGGATGAAGCGGCCCGGACCGACATTACGCGTACGCTTACGCGAGACTGGTTCTACCGACGTGCTTTGCACACAGGTGGCTGGTGGGTATCAGTTTCTCCAACTTTAGTTGAACCGAGTGTGGCTACGCCCGGTCCTTGTGAAGGTTAAAACAGCACCAACTTGACAAACTATCGTTGTGGTTTTGATGCGTAGGTAAGAACGGTTCTTACTAAGCCCGTAGCAGCCACGTAAAACTTGCAACAACAAAGTAGAGGACATCTAACTTGTTTTTGCAGGGCATGTTGTGATGTGATATGGTCAAGACATGATGCTAAATTTTATTGTATGAGATGATCATGTTTTGTAACCGAGTTATCGGCAACTAGCAGGAGCCATATGGTTGTCACTTTATTATATGCAATGCAATTGCGCTGTGATGCTTTACTTTATCACTAAGCGGTAGCGATAGTCATGGAAGCATAATATTGGCGAGACGACAATGATGCTATGATGGTGATCAAGGTGTCGCGCCGGTGACGATGGTGATCATGACGGTGCTTCGGAGATGGAGATCACAAGCACAAGATGATGATGGCCATATCATATCACTTATATTGATTGCATGTGATGTTTATCTTTTATGCATCTTATCTTGATTTGATTGATGGTAGCATTATAAGATGATCTCTCACTAAATTTCAAGATAAAAGTGTTCTCCCTGAGTATGCACCGTTGCCAAAGTTCGTCGTGCCTAGACACCACGTGATGATCGGGTGTGATAAGCTCTACGTCCATCTACAACGGGTGCAAGCCAGTTTTGCACACGCAGAATACTCAGGTTAAACTTGACGAGCCTAGCATATGCAGATATGGCCTCGGAACACTGAGACCGAAAGGTCGAGCGTGAATCATATAGTAGATATGATCAGCATATTGATGTTCACCATTGAAAACTACTCCATTTCACATAATGATCGGTTATGGTTTAGTTGATTTGGATCACGTGATCACTTAGAAGATTAGAGGGATGTCTTTCTAAGTGGGAGTTCTTAAGTAATACGATTAATTGAACTTTAATTTATCATGAACTTAGTCCTGGTAGTATTAGCATATCTATGTTGTAGATCAATAGCTCGCGATGTTGCTCCCCGTTTAATTTTTATATGTTCCTAGAGAAAACTAAGTTGAAAAATGTTAGTAGCAATGATGCGGATTGGATAAGTGATCTGAGGATTATCCTCATTGCTGCACAGAAGAATTATGTCCTTGATGCACCGCTAGGTGACAGCCAAATTGCAGGAGCAGATGGAGACGTTATGAACGTTTGGCTAGCTCAATATGATGACTACTTGATAGTTTAGTGCACCATGCTTAACGGCTTAGAATCGGGACTTCAAAGACGTTTCGAACGCCATGGAGCATATAAGATGTTCCAAGAGTTGAAATTGGTAGTTCATACTCATGCCCGTGTCGAGAGGTATGAGACCTCTGACAGTACTTTGCCTACAAGATGGAGGAGAATAGCTCAACCAGTGAGCATGTGCTCAGATTATCTGAGTACTACAATTGCTTGAATCAAGTGGGAGTTAATCTTCCAGATAAGAGACTAATTGACAAAGTTCTCTAGTCACTATCACCGAGTTACTAGAACTTAGTGATGAACTATAATATGCAAGGGATGACAAAAGTAATTCCCAAGCTCTTCGTGATGCTGAAATCGATGAAGGTAGAAATCAAGAAAAGCATCAAGTGTTGATGGTTGACAAAGACCACTAGTTTCAAAAAGGGCAAAGGGAAGAAAGGGAACTTCAAGAAGAATGGCAAGCAAGTTCCTGCTCAAGTGAAGAAGCCCAAGTCTGGACCTAAGCCCGAGACTGAGTGCTTCTACTGCAAAGGGACTGGTCACTAGAAGCGGAACTGCCCCAAGTATTTGGCGGATAAGAAGGATGGCAAAGTGAACAAAGGTATATTTGATATACAGATTATTGATGTGTATTTTACTAGTGTTCGTAGAAACCCCTCGGTATTTGATACTGGTTCAGTTGCTAAGAGTAGTAACTCGAAACGGGAGTTGCAGAATGAACAGAGACTAGTTAAAGGGTGAAGTGACGATGTGTGTTGGAAGTGGTTCCAAGATTGATATGATCATCATCGCACACTCCCTATACTTTCGGGATTAGTGTTTAACCTAAATAAGTGTTATTTGGTGTTTGCGTTGAGCATGAATATGATTTGATCATGTTTATTGCAATACGGTTATTCATAAGTAAGAGAACAAATTGTTGTTCTGTTTACATGAATAAAACCTTATATGGTTACACACCCAATGAAAATGGTCCATTGGATCTCGATCGTAGTGATACACATATTCATAATATTGAAACCAAAAGATGCAAAGTTAATAATGATAGTGCAACTTATTTGTGGCAATGCCGTTTAGGTCATATTGGTGTAAAGCGCATGAAGAAAATCCATGCTGATGGGCTTTTGGAATCACTTGATTATGAATCAGTTGATGCTTGCGAACCATGCCTCAGGGGCAAGATGACTAAGACTCCCTTCTCCGGAACAATGGAGCAAGCAACAGATTTGTTGGAAATCATACATACTGATGTATGTGGTCCGATGAATATTGAGGCTCGCGGCAGGTATCATTATTTTCTGATCTTCATAGATGATTTGAGCAGATATGAGTATATCTACTTGATGAAACACAAGTCTGAAACATTTGAAAAGTTCAATGAATTTTAGAGTGAAGTGGAGAATCATCGTAACAAAAATAAAAGTTTCTACGATATGATCGTAGAAGTAAAACATTTGAGTTACGAGTTTGGCCTTCAGTTAAAAACAATGTGAAATAGTTTCACTACTCACGCCACCTGTAACACCAGAGTGTAATGGTGTGTCTGAACATTGTAACCGTACTTTATTAGATATGGTGCGATCTATGATGTCTGTTACCGATTTACCACTATCGTTTTGGGGTTATGCATTAGAGACAGCTACATTCACATTAAATCTAGCACCATCTAAATCCGTTGAGACGACACCGTATGAACTATGGTTTGGCAAGAAACCTAAGCTGTCGTTTCTTAAAGTTTGAGGTTGCAATGCTTATGTGAAAAAGTTTCAACCTGATAAGCTCAAACCCAAATCGGAGAAGTGCATCTTCATAGGATACCCAAAAGAAAATGTTGGGTACACCTTCTATCACAGATCCGAAGGCAAGATATGCATTGCTGAGAATGGATCCTTTCTAGAGAAGGAGTTTCTCTCAAAAGAATTGAGTGGGAGGAAAGTATAACTTGATGAGGTAACTGTACCTGCTCCCTTATTGGAAAGTAGTTCATCACAAAAATCTGTTCCTGTGACTACTACAGCAATTAGTGAGGAAGCTAATGATGATGATCATGTAACTTCAGATCAAGTTACTACCGAACCTCATAGGTAAACCAGAGTGAGATCCGCACCAGAGTGGTACGGTAATCATGTTCTGGTGGTCATGTTACTTGACCATGACGAGCCTACGAACTATGAGGAAGCGATGATGAGCCCAGATTCCACGAAATGGCTTGAGGCCATAAAATCTGAGATGAGATCCATGTATGAGAACAAAGTATGGACTTTGATTGACTTTCCCAATGATCGGCGAGCCATTGGGATTAAATGGATCTTCAAGAGGAAGACGGACGCTGATAGTAGTGTTACTATCTACAAAGCTAGAATTGTCGCAAAAAGGTTTTCAACAAGTTCAAGGTGTTGACTACGATGAGAGTTTCTCACATGTATCTATGCTTAAGTCTGTCCAAATCATGTTAGCAATTGCCGCATTTTATGAAACCTGGCAAATGGATAAACAAAACTGCATTCCTTAATGAATTTGTTAAAGAAGAGTTGTATATGATGCAACCAGAAGGTTTCGTCAATCCTAAAGGTACTAACAAAATATGCAAGCTCCAGCGATCCATCTATGGACTGGTGCAAGCATCTCGGAGTTGGAATATACGCTTTGATAAGTTGATCAAAGCATATAGTTTTATACAGACTTGCGGTGAAGCCTGTATTTACAAGAAAGTGAGTGGGAGCACTACAGCATTTCTGATAAGTATATGTGAATGACATATTGTTGATCGGAAATAATGTAGAATTATTCTGCAAAGCATAAAGGAGTGTTTGAAAGGATTTTTTAAAGAAAGACCTCGGTGAAGCTGCTTACATATTGAGCATCAAGATCTACAGAGATAGATCAAGACGCTTGATAAGTTTTTCAATGAGTACATACCTTGACAAGTTTTTGAAGTAGTTCAAAATGGAATAGTCAAAGAAGGAGTTCTTGCCTGTGTTACAAGGTGTGAAGTTGAGTAAGACTCAAAACCTGACCACGGCAGAAGATAGGAAGAGAATGAAAGTCATTCCCTATGCCTTGGCCATAGGTTCTATAAATTATGCCATGCTGTGTACCAAATCTATTGTATACCCTACACTGTTTTTGGCAAGGGAGTACAATAGTGATCTAGGAGTAGATCACTAGACAGCGGTCAAAATTATCCTTAGTGGAATAAGGATATGTTTCTCGATTATGGAGGTGACAAAAAGGTTCGTCGTAAAGGGTTACGTCGATGCAAATTTTGACACTGATCTAGATGACTCTAAATCTCAATCTGGATACATATTGAAAGTGGGAGCAATTAGCTAGACTAGCTCTGTGCAGAGCATTGTTGACATAGAAATTTGCAAAATACTTACGGATCTGAATGTGGCAGACCCGTTGACTAAACTTCTCTCACAAGCAAAACATGATCACACCTTAGTACTCTTTGGGTGTTAATCACATTGCGATGTGAACTAGATTATTGACTCTAGTAAACCCTTTGGGTGTTGTTCACATGTCAATGTGAACTATGGGTGTTAATCACATGGTGATGTGAACTATTGGTATTAAATCACATGGCGATGTGAACTAGATTATTGACTCTAGTGCAAGTGGAGACTGAAGGAAATATGCCCTAGAGGCAATAATAGAGTTATTATTTATTTCCTTATATCAAGATAAATGTATATTATTCATGCTAGAATTGTATTAACTGGAAACATAATACATGTGTGAATACATAGATAAACAGAGTGTCACTAGTATGCCTCTACTTGACTAGCTCGTTGAATCAAAGATGGTTAAGTTTCCTAGCCATAGACATGAGTTGTCATTTGATTAACGGGGTCACATCATTAGAGAATGATGTGATTGACTTGACCCATTCCGTTAGCATAGCACTTCATCGTTTAGTTTGTTGCTATTGCTTTCTTCATGACTTATACATGTTCCTGTGACTATGAGATTATGCAACTCCCGTTTACCGGAGGAACACTTTGTGTGCTACCAAACGTCACAACGTAACTGTGTGATTATAAAGGTGCTCTACAGGTGTCTCCAAAGGTACATGTTGGGTTGGCGTATTTTGAGATTAGGATTTGTCACTCCGATTGTCGGAGAGGTATCTCTGGGCCCTCTCGGTAATGCACATCACTTAAGCCTTGCAAGCAATGCAACTAATGAGTTAGTTGCGAGATGATGTATTACGGAACGAGTAAAGAGACTTGCCTATAATGAGATTGAACTAGGTATTGAGATACCGACGATCGAATCTCGGGCAAGTAACATACCGATGACAAAGGGAACAACGTATGTTGTTGTGCGGTCTGACCGATAAAGATCTTCGTAGAATATGTAGGAACCAATATGAGCATCCAGGTTCCGCTATTGGTTATTGACCGGAGACGTGTCTCGGTCATGTATACATTGTTCTCGAACCCGTAGGGTCCGCACGCCTAACGTTACGATGGCAGTTTCATTATGAGTTTATATATTTTGATGTACTGAAGGTTGTCCGGAGTCCCGGATATGATCACGGGCATGACGAGGAGTCTCGAAATGGTCGAGACATAAATATTGATATATTGGACGGCTATATTCGGACACCGGAAGTGTTTCGGATGATTTCGGAGAAAACCGGAGTGCCGGAAGGGTTACCGGAACCCCCGGGGAAGTATTGGGCCTTAGTGGGCCTGAGGGGAGAGAGAGAGCAGCAGCCCAGGAGGTGGCACGCCCCCTCCCATGGGGAGTCCGAATTGGACTAGGGGAGGGGGCGCGGCCCCTCTTTCCCTCTCCCTCTCTTTCCTTCCCCCTTCTCTCTTCCTAGTTGGACTAGGAAAGGGGAGTCCTACTCCTACTAGGAGGAGGACTCCCCCCTCCTTGGCGCGCCCCAAGGGCCGGCCAGCCTCCCCCCTTCCTCCTTTATATACAGGGGTAGGGGGGCACCTCTAGACACACAAATTGATCTTCATGATCGTTTTCTTAGCCGTGTGCGGTGCCCCCCTCCACCATAATCGTCAATAATATTGTAGCGGTGCTTAGGCGAAGCCCTGCGACGGTAGAACATCAAGATCGTCACCACACCGTCATGCTGACGAAACTCTTCCCCGACATTTTGCTGGATCGGAGTCCGGGGATCGTCATCGAGCTGAACATGTGCTAGAACTCGAAGGTGCCGCAGTTTTGGTGCTTGATCGGTCGGGCCGTGAAGACGTACGACTACATCAGCCGCGTTGTGCTAATGCTTCCGCTTCCGGTCTACGAGGGTACATAGACAACACTCTCCCCTCTCGTTGCTATGCATCACCATGATCTTGCGTGTGCGTAGGAAATTTTTTGAAATTACTTCGTTCCCCAACACTGGCAACCTAGCATGCACCGGTAAATTATTAAATAGTTTCGATAGTTTACCACATGTGTCATGTGGTCAATTCTTCAATTAGAACAACCAAAAAGTAGGGTTAGTAGCAACACTATTGATTATTGTATTATTTTTCTCACTTCTCATCTTATATATGTAAAAATTATACATTAGATTTCTTTTTTTAGAGAAAGATTTTAGTTCTTTTGATTGTTTGTTGTGATGTCAATTCTAAAACTTGTAGTTAGGTGGTTATGAAGACAAAATCGTTAACCAAAAATATAAAAAATTATTTATTTAACCATAGCCTAATGGGACATCTTTGCTTCGGAATTGTGTGATAATCTACATTGAATAGAAATTAAGTGGTTCTTGAACTGGCCACAAATATTCACTTTAGTGCCCGAACTTGAAAAATACGCTGAATAACATCGCTACTATTTTGTATCTTACAGACAATCATAGAGTCGAATTATTTTGTGCAAGAAAAGTGGCACATTATTATAGTATTATTAGCTAATTTTTCAAGGTGGTCACTTTGTTAATCAGATTGGTTTGGCCCCTCCATTTTGGAATTTTGGCTCTCCTACTGGACTTGCCCCCATCCTATATGCTCAAATCCTGGCTCTGCCCCTGTTGCCAGATGGTCACCCATCCTTAAATTTCTCCAAACTCAGCATGTTTAAATTTGAGATTGCTTTCGGATGGGATCCCGAAAAAGAAGGTGCACCTTGTTGATATGAGTAGTCTATCATTCATATTAAGTCGGGAATGTCACATACACCCTCTGCCCTTAAAGGAGCCGACGTCCCCATTGGCCAGAAGGAACATTCCCTCTTGGCACATGTCTATGCACTAGTACAGGACCCTCTAATTAGCGACGCTCGATTGTGCCGCCTAGCAGTGTCCAGAGCGAACGTTGTCACTACGATGCGGCTGGTAACATGTTGCTAGCAGTGTTCTCACCGAACATTGCTGGTACTCGGTTTCTAGTAGCATTTGACCTAGACGCTTCTAGCTTGTGAAGGACTGGCAACGTTTGTGCCCCAAGATGTTGCTATTCCGAAAGTAAGCGGTGGCGTTTACTTTACCTCAACGCCGCCGTTGTAATTTGTTTAGCTTCCATTTGGACAGCCACTGCTACTCCTCCAAAGTCTTCCTTTTGGGCTTCTATTCTAAAAATGTTACCCAAGCTTAAAACTCACTATTTTTATCAAATTACGCAAGGTAACATTTCCATTTGGAGCATGCCTTGGTATACTAATTGGAGTTCAATCCATGATCACCTTATACCACAACAAGCTGGTTTTGTGTATCCTGCTTTGGTTAAAGATCTTTGGCTTTCAGGACAAAAGATTTGGAATCATGCTCTTATTTTCTCGCTTCTCCAACAACCCATGGCTTCTGCTATTGTTCAAACTGATATTGTTGATGATGATGTTCCAGATTTTCTTTGTTGGGATCTTATTCCTAATGGCATTTGTTCGTCCAAATCTGCTTACAAACTGTGTTTGCAAGAAATCCATTCTAATCCTAGACATGCCCCTAGTGTTGTTCCTTCGGTATTAAAAGATCTTCTTAAATTGTTTTGGAAACAAAAAAACATTCTCCCTAGGGTGCAACTTTTGCCTGGAGACTTCTGAGAAACGCTTTGCCTATGGGATTGCATGTTGGTCGTTTCTCGATTCACATTTCTCAGATGTGTTGTCGATGTGGTCGGCAAGAGGATGAGTTTCATCTCTTTTTTCTTTGCCACTTTGCTCGTGCAGCCTGGTTCTCCTCTCCTTGGTTTCTTAAAGCGGATGTTTTGCTTCAAGGGCATTCTACGATGCATTCGGTGCTTACATCCCTCATTCAAATGAGGCATCCACATGGTTCTATTCCAAATATTCTTAATTTTCTGTGGTGCCTTTGGAAAGCTCGCAATGATTTTCTTTTTGATCGAAAGAAAGCTCTTCCTTATCAAGTTAACATTGCAGAGGTTGCTTTGAATTTGGACTCTGATGATTTTCTTTCAAGTCTTTCTAATAAGCAACAACAGATTCAACATCATCTTGCTAACAATCAGCTTCCTTTGCAAGGTACCATGCTCAAGTCTGATTTGTTAATTGTCGGAGAGATTTTTTTTCTGATGCAGCTTTCAGAACAAAGAAAGTCCCTAGTCTTCCACCAGGTGAAGTTGCTACAGGTGTTAGAATTTACATCTCAATTCCATTTCCTCCAGGAGAAACCAATGTTCAGGTTCAGGCCTCGGCAACATCTACTTCCACTCCTTTGCAAGCTGAAGCCATTGCTCTTTCTTTTGCTGCTTATATAGCCTCTCAGCTTAATGTTGTTCATCCAACTTTTTTGATTGATTGTCTTTCTCTTGCCAAGTATGCTGCTCTGAGAAACACCTTGGACTCCTCTATTCCTTGGAACATTAGAAAGGATCTGGCCATTTTTCTCAAGCAAACTGCTTCCTTGCATCCGAAGGTGTTTCATATTTCTAGAGAGATTAATGGTATTGCACATAATCTTGCTCAACAGGTTTTTATATCCACTAGTAATATTCAAGTTTGTTGCTTTCCTCGAACCCATTCTCCTAGATCCTGCGATGTTGTGCCTCTCCTATCAAAATTTCAAATTCCTGGTGTTAAATTACATACTGTGCACTGCTATTAGTTTTTGGTCTCCTCACTATTAGCTTCTTTTCCTGTGCAAGATGCTCTGTCACATTTTTTTTAGATTTTCATCTACAGGGCCCTTAGAACTATGCTGAACTTGGACTGTTGGAGATGCAAAGTATTTCTTCTTTGTTTTGCAGGTTGTGCGCATCTCTGGGATGCTGAAGTAAGTTTCTCTATTACAGGTCCGGCTTGGTGTAACTGCTCTTTTCGGCGCCTGCAAGCTTCTTATGTCAAGATGGACAGTCTTTGGAGTATCTAGTGGCTGCAGTGCTTGGTTTTTTAAATTTCTTTTCCCCTTCAGGCATGCTGCCATGTTTTGGCTGCAGTATGTAATCCTGCTTCTCCTGATCATGTTGGTCATCACATTGTGGTCCTTCCACTTTGCCTTATAGGATCTTTTCTTCAGCTCATTCTCATAGTTTCTGCTTATCCTCCCCTCTTATCATCTGCAGATCTATGTAACTCTCTTTGTACTATCTCTTTGAGCTGAATGAAATTAGGCACCTCTTGGTGCCTTTGCCTGTTCAAAAAAAACATCACATGTTCACTAGTTTGTAGCGTTTATAGTATATCTTGAATGCTGTTAATGATTTGCTAGTGGTAAAAGTCATTTGCCGGCCAGTGTGTACATATAAAGTATGTGTTCAGGCCTTCTGGGACGTTGATTTGTTTTTCCTGGACGATGGGCCACCATCTTGCATGTCGGACTTCTAGGATGCTGATTTGTTTTGCCTGAACGATAAAGGGCCACCATCTTGCACGTCGGACTTGTGGGACGTTGATTTGTTTTTCGACGACAACGAATGGCCACCTTGCATTGGGGCATCAAATATGTCGTGGATCTACTCACGCCATGTCTGTTGCCGATACCATCGCTCCTCATTGGTTTCGCTCGGACTATAGAAGGCCCCATTCAGTTTAATGACTTCATTCTTGATGATCTTGGCAAGGGACTATTGGATTTGTCTGAAGTGAACTTTGTGATCGTCGTGCACGACTGACTTGAGGCTTTTACCTAGATAATCATGTCATCCTTTCTCTGGAAGCATCTTAATTGCCGTGTGAACGCATCCATCTGGTTCATGACGTAGTATGCGGACGTTGATTCATCCTTCGGCTGTTGAAGGCAAGTAAAGTTTGTGTTGTGGAGGAAGCGTGGTAGCCCACATTAATTTTCTTCTGGCACCCCTTATTGCAGTAGCATCCCTTTGTGTTGTACTCGAAGAGAGTCTCATCCAGAACCGCCTTCAGCCTGCTATAGTCTTTCTTCACCCGTCGATTGGAATCCAGGATATAAGAGTTGGAATTTTTGGGTTTAGAATGACGAGGATCCAATGGTCGTTGTGCAACAGTACAAGATAGAAGCATTGTCAACCTTCGTACGATGCAAGGATCGATAATGGAAATGCATGGAAGCATACTTGATTCAGTGCTTGATAGAAAAAGACTTGCACCATCTTGTAGAGCACGAGGAGGTGGTCCACATCCTTATTTTCCACAAAGAAAACAGAAAGGTAGGTCATCATAACTTTTACAGCTTGGCGGTCTTTAAGGTTGTGCTCGTGAGGTGGTAAGGGTATGTCGCTGCGACGGGTAAGTTTTTGGCCCTAGCCTTCAATGAGAGATGTAGCTCCTAGAGGGCGACTTGGGGGCTCCAAACCCTAGCCCCGCCGCCGCCCCCTCCCCCCTCGCCGCCGCCTGAGGTTGCCATCGGGCAAGCCTGGGGCGCAGCCAAGGAAGGTGGCGGCGGGGCCTTCGCTGCTCTGCATCTGCTGCAGGGGGTTGTGTGCTCCGGGGCAGCGGCCCTGGTCGGAGTGGCGTCACCGGCCATCGGCAGGCGGTGGCGTGGGCGTGGACCGGCGACCTCGGTCGTGCGGACGATGGGCGAACCAAAGGACGTGAACCAGGGCGGGCCGGCAACCTTGGCTGTTTGCGGCACCAGATCTGGCCGCCCCTGCATCCTCTGTCTCTGGATGAGCCATGCCACGGCCGGATCTGGTTTGCTTCGTCGTGGGCGCCGGTTCTCGTGTCGTTGGGGAGTGGTTGGCGGGGACGTGAAGATCGGGAGAAATCTCAGGCCGGCCTTGCTGGTCTCGACGGCGGCGACGCTCGATGGCGCCGCTCCCCTCCTTGGAGGCGCCGCCTGGGTATGTTCCTCTGTCCCCTCCCCCTCCTTGCCTCCCAAGAGAAATCCTCAACGTTGTTGGGCGGCGGCGGCGCCCTTGGCGTCGCGCCCTTCCTGAAGGCGCCGTTTTTAGGAGCTAGGTGGTCGTGGGGTTTCTCGGAGATATGTTTCGTGTGCAGCGGCAGCGGTAGCTGACCTCCCACGACGATGGCGACTTCCTAAGTGACTATTTCGGGAGCTCTCCGGTCTGCTGCAGTTTGCCCTGCCTGGCTCGTGGTTCCTTGCTACCTCTTGAGCACTGCATTGGTTTTCCCTTGAAGAGGAAAGGGTGGTGCAGTAAAGCAGCGTAAGTATTTCCCTTAGTTTTTCAGAACCAAGGTATCAATCCAGTAGGAGACCACGCGCGAGTCACCTCGTACCTACACAAACAAATAAGAACCTCGCAACCAACGCAATAAAGGGGTTATCAATCCCTTCACGGCCACTTGCAAGAGTGAGATCTGATAGAGATGATAATAATGAGATAAGTATTTTTGGTATTATTATGATATAGATTGAAAGTAAAGATTGCAAAATAAAATAGATTGGAAACTTGTATGATGGAAAATATACCCGGGGGCCATAGGTTTCACTAGTGGCTTCTCTCAAGATAGCATAAGTATTACGATGGGTGAACAAATTACTATCAAGCAATTGATAGAAAAGCGAATAATTATGAGAATATCTAGGCATGAGCATGTATATAGTCATCACGTCCGTGACAAGTAGACCGACTCCTGCCTGCATCTACTACTATTACTCCACACATCGACCGCTATCCAGCATGCATCTAGAGTTTTAAGTTCATAAGAACAGAGTAACGCCTTAAGCAAGATAACATGATGTAGAGGGATAAACTCATGCAATATGATATAAACCCCATCTTTTTATCCTCGATGGCAACAATACAATACGTGTCGTTTCCCTTTCTGTCACTGGGATCGAGCACCACAAGATTGAACCCAAAGCTAAGCACTTATCCCATTGCAAGAAAGATCAATCTAGTAGGCCAAACCAAACTGATAATTCGAAGAGACTTGCAAAGATAAACCAATCATACATAAAAGAATTCAGAGAAGATTCAAATATTGTTCATAGATAATCTGGATCATAAACCCACAATTCATTGGATCTCGACAAATACACCGCAAAAAGAAGAGTTACATCGAATAGATCTCCAAGAGAATCGAGGAGAACTTTGTTTGGAGATCCAAAGAGAGAGAATAAGCCATCTAGCTACTAGCTATGGACGCAAAGGTTTGAGGTAAACTACTCACACATCATCGAAGGGGCCATGGAGTTGATGTAGAGGCCCTCCGTGATCAATGCCCCCTCCGGTGGAGCTCCGGAAAAGGCCCCAAGATGGGATCTCTTGGGTATAGAAGGTTGCGGTGGTGGAAATAGGGTTTCGTGGTGCTCCTGGATGTTTGCGGGGTATGTGAACATATATAGGAGGAAGAAGTAGGTCGGTGGAGCTACGAGGGGCCCACGAGGGGGAGGGCGCGCCCCCCTGCCTCGTGGCCGCCTCGTTGATTGCTTGATAATACGTCTCCGTCGTATCTACTTTTCCAAACACTTTTGCCCTTGTTTTGGACTCTTAACTTGTATGATTTGAATGGAACTAACCCGGACTGACGTTGTTTTTCAGCAGAATTGCCATGATGTTGTTTTATGTGCAGAAAACAAATATTCTCGGAATGACCTGAAACTCCACGGAACCTCTTAGAAAAAATAATAATAAATCCTCGCCAAAGATGAAGACCAGGGGGCCCACACCCTTCTCATGAGGGTGGGGGCGGCCCCCTACCTCATGGGCCCCCTGGAAACCCTCCGACGCCAACTCCAACTCTATATATTTGCTTTCGAAGAGAAAAAAATCAGAGAGAAGAAATCATCGCGTTTTACGATACGGAGCCGCCGCCAAGCCCTAAAACCTCTCGGGAGGGCTGATCTGGAGTCCGTTCGGGGCTCCGGAGAGGGGGATTCGTCGCCGTCATCATCATCAACCATCCTCCATCACCAATTTCATTATGCTCACCGCCGTGCGTGAGTAATTCCATCGTAGGCTTGCTGGACGGTGATGGGTTGGATGAGATTTATCATGTAATCGAGTTAGTTTTGTTAGGGTTTGATCCCTAGTATCCATTATGTTCTGAGATTGATGTTGCTATGACTTTGCTATGCTTAATGCTTGTCACTAGGGCCCGAGTGCCATGATTTTAGATCTGAACCTATTATGTTTTCATGAACATATGTGAATTCTTGATCCTATCTTGCAAGTGTATAGTCACCTACTATGTGTTATGATCCGGCAACCCCAAAGTGACAATAATCGGGACCACTCCCGGTGATGACCATAGTTTGAGGAGTTCATGTATTCACTATGTGCTAATGCTTTGTTCCGGTTCTCTATTAAAAGGATGCCTTAATATCCCTTAGTTTCCAATAGGACCCCGCTGCCACGGGAGGGTAGGACAAAAGATGTCATGCAAGTTCTTTTCCATAAGCACGTATGACTATATACGGAATACATGCCTACATTACATTGATGAATTGGAGCTAGTTCTGTGTCACCCTATGTTATGATTGTTACATGATGAACCGCATCCGGCATAATTATCCATCACTGATCCGGTGCCTATGACTTTTCCATATACTGGTTTATGCTTATTTACTTTCCCGCTGCTACTGTTACAATCACTACAAAATACCAAAAACATTACTTTTGATGTCTTTACTTTTGTTGCCGCTACCACCACTATCATATTACTTTGCTACTAAACACTTTGCTGCAGATACTAAGTTTCCAGGTGTGGTTGAATTGATAACTCAGCTGCTAATACTTGAGAATATTCTTTGGCTCCCCTTGTGTCGAATCAATAAATTTGGGTGAATACTCTACCCTCGAAAGCTGTTGCGATCCCCTATACTTGTGGGTTATCAAGACCAATTTCTGGCGCCGTTGCCGGGGAGCATAGCTCTATTCTTTGAGTCACTTGGGATTTATATCTGCCAAACACTATGAAGAACTTGAGAGATCCAAAAACCAAGATCTATCCCTCAACTACGAGGGGAGGTAAGGAACTGCCATCTAGCTCTGCACTTGATTCACCTTCTGTTATGAGTAAGTTTGCGACACCTACATCTGCTTCTGCTATTCGTTCTGATATGTCGCATGTTATTGATGATGCCACTTCTGCTATGCATGATACTTATGATGAACTGCTTCTATGCCTGATACTACTGTGCCCCTTAGTGAATTTCTTGATGAACAAATTGCTAGGGCTAGAGAAAAATAAATTATTGAATCTGAATACGATGATGATAGTGATGATGAAAATATGCCTGTTATTCGTGAGGGTTATCTTTTTGATATGGAATCTTCTGCCGCTATTTTAGCTTGCAAAGATAGATATGAGCTTAAGAGGTTATTATTTAAATGCAACAAAGAATCACTTAGAGATAAAATGAAACCCGACCCTGCTTTTGCTACTTCACCTATATGCGTTCCTGATAAGGATTATGAATTCTCTATTGATCCTGATATAATTACTTTGGTTGAATCTGATCCGTTTTATGGCTATGAATCTGAAACTGTTGTGGCACATCTTACTAAGTTAAATGATATAGCTGCCCTGTTTACTAATGATGAGAGATCGCATTACTTCTATATACTTAAAATATTTCCGTTCTCATTAAAGGGTGATGCTAAGATATGGTTTAATTCTCTTGATCCTGGTTGTGTGCGTAGCCCCCAGGATATGATTTATTACTTCTCTGCTAAATATTTCCCTGCTCATAAGAAACAAGCTGCTTTGAGGGAAATATACAACTTCGTGCAAATTAAAGTAGAGAGTCTCCCACAGGCTTGGGGGAGGCTTCTCAAGTTACTTAATGCTTTGTCTCATCACCCTCTTAAGAAATCTGAAATACTTGATATCTTTTACAATGGACTAACCGATGCCCCCAGAGATTACCTAGATAGTTGTGCTGGTTCTCTTTTCAGGGAAAGAACACCGGATGAAGCTGAAATTCTATTGAATAATATGTTGACAAATGAAAATAATTGGGCACATCCTGAGCCAGCTCCTGAGCCATCTCCTGCTCCAATTACTGAGCCTATTCCTAAACCAACTCCAAAGAAGAGAGGTGTTTTATTTCTCAGTCCCGAAGATATGCAAGAGGCAAAGAAATCTATGAAAGAAAAAGGTATTAAAGCTGAAGACGTTAAGAATTTACCTCCTATTGAAGAAATACATGGTCTTAATTCACCGCCTATTGAAGAAACGTATGATCTTAATTCTTTATTTACTGAAGAACCTCCTAATCCCGATATCCCGACACAGGTAGTGAAGGTAAATTCTCTCTATAGATATGATAAAGCTGAAGTCCCTCCTACTAAAATTGCTAGTCAGTGCTTGGATGAGTTTGATAACTTTATGTTTAAGCAAGACGACTTCAATGCTTATTTTGGTAGACAATTAAAAGAAAATGCTTATATGATTAGACGCTTGGGTGATTATATGGCTAATATTAAAGGTCAACTTAAACTTGTTAGCAAACATGTTTCTATGGTTACCACTCAAGTAGAACAAGTACTTAAGGCTCAAAAAGAAGTGCTTGATGAAATGAATAGTAAGAAAAATGAGTATGCTGTTAGAGTGGCTACTAGAACTGGTAGAATGACTCAGGAACCTTTGTATCCTGAAGGCCATCCTAAGAGAATCGAGCAAGATTCTCAAAGAAATAATATTGATGTTCCTAGTTCTTCTAAAAAGAAGAAGAAGCAAAATGATAGAACTGTACAAACTTCTAGTGAACCTACTGCTGAACCACCTGATAATCCAAACGATATATCTATGTCTGATGCTAAAACACAATCTGGTAATGAACATGAACCTAGTAAAAATATTAATGATGATGTTCATGATGATTCTCAACCTAGTAATGATAATGATGTAGAAATTGAACCTGTTGTTGATCTTGATAACCCACAATCAAAGAATCAACGTTATGATAAAAGAGACTTCGTTGCTAGGAAACATGGTAAAGAAAGGGAACCTTGGATTCAGAAACCCATGCCTTTTCCTCCGAAACCATCCAAGAAAAAGGATGATGAGTATTTTGAGCACTTTGCTGAAATGATTAGGCCTATCTTCTTGCGTATGCGATTAACTGATGTGCTCAAAACAAATCCTTATGCTAAATATATGAAGGTTATCATTACTAATAAAAGAAAGATACCGGAAGCTGAAATTTCCACCATGCTTGCTAATTATACTTTCAAGGGTGGAATACCAAAGAAACTTGGAGACCCCGGAGTACCTACTATACCTTGCTCCATTAAAAGAAATTATATTAAAACTGCTTTATGTGATCTTGGAGCCGGTGTTAGTGTTATGCCACTCTCTTTATATCGTAGACTTGACTTGAATAAGCTGACACCTACTGAAATATCTTTGCAAATGGCTGATAAATCAACTGCTATACCTGTCGGTATTTGTGAGGATGTGCCTGTTGTGGTTGCAAACGTTACTATTTTAACGGACTTTGTTACTCTTGATATTCCCGAGGATGATAGTATGTCTATTATTCTTGGAAGACCTTTTCTTAATACTGCAAGGGCTGTTATTGATTGCAACAAAGGCAATGTCACTTTTCATGTTAATGGTAATGAGCATACAGTACACTTTCCGAGGAAACAACCTCAAGTTCATAGTATCAATTCTATTGGAAAAAAATCCCATCGATTATATTTGGAGGTTTTGAATTTCCTCTTCCTACTGTCAAGAAGAAATATGATATTCTTATTATTGGGGATGTGCATATCCCCGTTGAGGTAACTTAGTGTTATTCGAAATTTTTCCGGTTTCATGATTATCGGAATGAGTTGTTAACAAGACTTGATCAACCTTGTTAGTGGATTCTTTTTGATAAGCATGAGATGGATGAAACTAGAAGCACAAACTTTTGTACCCCACTTTTACTTTTTGTTATTTATATTAAATAAAGTAAAAATAGTATTTTCTGTCTGTTTCCTGACTTATCCGTGCAATATAAAAATATCCCAAAAATAAAAGTCCTCACAATGCCATGCCAATTTAATATGATTTTTTCGGGAATATTTGAGGATTTACTGTGCAAAAATTACCGCGGGAGGAGCTGCCACCTGGCCACGAGGGTGGTGGGCGCCCCCCCTAGGGCGCGCCCCCCTTCCTTGTGGGCCCACAGTGGCCCTCCTCCACTTATCCCAGCACCCATCTTCTTCCTCTATCTCACACAAACCCAAAAAGCCAACTCAAGCACGAGTTCCAGCCATTTTTGCTGTGATTTTCGATCTCCTTGCTCAAAGCACCTCTCGCAAAACTGCTTGGGGAGATTGTTCCTTGGTATGTGACTCCTCCATTGGTCCAATTAGTTTTTGTTCTAGTGCTTTATTCTTTGCAAATTTGTGCTGCATAGGTGACCATGTTCTTGAGCTTGCATGTCAAATTTATATGGTTCTAAGTAGTTCTAATGCTTGATATAGGCTCTAGGCACTTGTAGGAGTAGTTGCTATCAGTTTTATTGAAGTTGGTTCACTTTTGTTTGAAGTTACTAAAAATTTCAGAATTTTTCAGAGAAAAACAATATGCTTATCCAAGGTGGTTCCTCTAAGAAGCAAGGACCCAGGATTTCTATGCGCGATGCTGACAAGGATCCACCAAGAGACGCTCCAGTACGGCCTTGCGAATGGCCGTCGGAAAATTTTATGGACCGTGCGGCAATTAAACAAGAATTCAAAGCATATTTGCGCAATGCCGGTCTTGAGGATTTTGAGGCTAACAAATGCCCCCAGTATCATGATCTCACAAGTTCATTTGTGAGGAGGTTTGAGTATTCATCTTCGCGTAATTCTCCTTCAGTCATGTTTGATCTTTATGACAAATCTTATACCATGGACCTAGAGGATTTCACTCTTGCATGCAAACTTCCATCATGGGGTAGTGTAAGGGATCCCCCTAAATCTGAATTTAGAAACTTTCTTGCTAGTATAACTGTGGGGGAATCTAGAGATATAACGCAGGCTACCATAGGGAGCATTCACTTTCCTGCTATACATTGTTTTGCTCTCTTTATCGGTAGATGCATAAATGCTAAGGATGAAGCATGTCACATGTGTGTCCCTGATCTTAGGATTCTTAGGAGTGCTGTGTTAGGAGACCAATCTTATCATATGGGAGCCATTGTAGCTCGTAGGTTGCATCATAATAGACATAATGGAGATTTCTTTGGAGGAATTTATGCAACCCGCTTAGCTCATTTTCTAGAGATAGACATTCGTGAGGGTGATATGGAGTTGCCTCCTGCATATTTAGATTATGACTCTATGGCTTCGCACCAGTTTGTCGAGAGGCCTGAATCACCTCTCTTATATCATTTAATTTTTGATAAACGACGTGTTTTCCGTATTACTCTCCCTACTCCTGCCTTCTTTGATTCATAGACAAAAAGAAGATATGTTATTATCAGAGAGGAGGTAGAAGAGTACGAGAGGAGAGCGGAGGTAGCTCGACTCCACGTTGCAGCTCAGCAGGCGATAACCGCTGCACATCAGTATGATCCCAACTATTCCTCCTCATCACAGTACGATCCCAACAACTATTATTATGGATATCCGCCAGGCCAGCCGTGGCCATAGACCAACTTAGGCCAAAAGCCTAAACTTGGGGGAGTACGTATTTCTCACCGACATTACATTTATGTTCACACACACTCATTGCTAGATGTCGGTGCTCATACTTTTTCACTGTAATATCCATGCTAGTTTATTTTCTTTTTCCTGCTTTCTTCTTGTGTGTTTGTTAAACCTTAAGAAAAACAAAAAAAATTAGTAGTAATTTATTTTTCTGCTGTAGTAGTAATAACTAAAAAGAAAACCCAAAAATATTTCCCATTCTTCTTTTGCTTGTTGGGAGCTTTCCCGTGTAAATAGTGTTATTTCTTTTCTTTTCTTTGGGGGTCCATAGGAGAAGACCATAATTAAATTGTTGAAGTGGCTCTTATATGCATTATTGTTGATTTAACCAAGAGCCCATATTGCCTTGTCTTCTCCTGTTTATTGAATGCTCGCAGATTCCACCTTAGTCCAATGCACGTGCACTCTTATTATTATTCACACCGTTCGGTCGTGCAAGTGAAAGGCAATTATGATGATATATGATGAACTGACTGAGATGAGAAAAGCTGGTATGAACTCGACCTCTTTGGTTTTTGTAAATATGATGAGTCCCTCATTCTTGATTCAGCTTATTATGAATAAACATGTTTGCAATGACAATTAGAGATCATAGTTGCTTGTGACATGCTTGATTAGCTATGAGTTATAATGATTTACCTTGTGTGCCAACATGCTATTGAGATGATTATGATGTGGTATGATGGGGTGGTATCCTCCTTTGAATGATTTAAGTGACTTGACTTGGCACATGTTCACGCATGTAGTTGAAACAAAATCAACATAGCCTTCACGATATTTATGTTCATGATGGATTATATCCTACTCATGCTTGCATCCAATGTTTATTAATTTTAATGCATGTACATGGCTGTTGTCGCTCTCTAGTTGGTCGCTTCCCAGTCTTTTGCTAGCCTTCACCTGTACTAAGCGGGAATACTGCTTGTGCATCCAATCCCTTAAACCCCAAAGTTATTCCAGATGAGTCCACCATACCTTCCTATATGCGGTATCTACCTGCCGTTCCAAGTAAATTTGTATGTGCCAAACTCTAAACCTTCAAATAAACATTCTGTTTTGTATGCTCGAATAGCTCTTGTATCAACAAAGACTGTCCTTATCTTCCGTGTTAGGCGGGTTATTCTCAAGAGGAGTGGACTCCGCTCCTCACTCACGAGAAAATGGCTGGTCACCGGGATGCCCAGTCCCATGCTTTATGCAAACTAAATCAAAATTAATTGCAAACAAAACTCCCCCTGGGACCTGATGTATGTTGGAGGCACTCGTTGTTTCGAGCAAGCCATGGATTGATGCTTGTTGGTGGAGGGGGAGTATAAACTTTACCATTCTGTTTGGGAACCGCCTATAATGTGTTTAGCATGGAAGATATCGCCATCTCTTAGTTATTACGTTGACAATGAAAGTATACCGCTCAAAATACAATTTATCTTTATTTCAAAACCGAGCTCTGGCACCTCTACAAATCCCTGCTTCCCTCTGCGAAGGGCCTATCCATTTACTTTTATGTTGAGTCATCACCCTCTTATTAAAAAGCACTAGCTGGAGAGCACAGCCGTCATTTGCATTCATCACTGTTAATTTATATTGGGTATGACTATGATTGGATCTCTTTCACCATGAATTACAATGTCTAGTCAGTCCTTGATCTTTAAAGGTGCTCTGCATTTATGTTTTGCGGTCTCAGAAAGGGCTAGCGAGATACCATCTTGTTATATCATATTATGATTGTTTTGAGAAAGTGTTGTCATCCGAGATTTATTATTATAACTTGCTAGTTGATTATGCTATTGATATGAGTAATTGTGAGACCTGATAATTATTGCAAATGTGGTTAGTTATGATCTATGCTGAAAACTTGAATGCTGGCTTGACATAGTTACAACAACAAGAGCAAACAGAGTTTGTAAAAGTTTTTCTTTCTTTCAGTTTGTCAACTGAATTGCTTGAGGACAAGCAAGGGTTTAAGCTTGGGGGAGTTGATACGTCTCCGTCGTATCTACTTTTCCAAACACTTTTGCCCTTGTTTTGGACTCTAACTTGTATGATTTGAATGGAACTAATCCGGTGACGCTGTTTTCAGCAGAATTACCATGGTGTTGTTTTATGTGCAGAAAACAAATATTCTCGGAATGACCTGAAACTCCTCGTAACATCTTAGAAAAAAAAATAAAAAATCCTCGCCAAAGATGAAGAACAGGGGGCCCACACCCTTCTCACAAGGGTGGGGGCGCGCCTCCCCCTAGTGCGCGCCCCCTACCTCCTGGGCCCCCTGGAAACCCTCCGATGCCAACTCCAACTCTATATATTTGCTTTCGGAGAGGAAAAAATCAGAGAGAAGAAATCATCGCGTTTTACGATACGGAGCCGCCGCCAAGCCCTAAAACCTCTCGGGAGGGCTGATCTGGAGTCCGTTCGGGGCTCCGGAGAGGGTGACTCGTCGCCGTCGTCATCATCAACCATCCTCCATCACCAATTTCATGATGCTCACCGCTGTGCGTGAGTAATTCCATCATAGGCTTGGTGGACGGTGATGGGTTGGATGTGATTTTCATGTAATCGAGTTAGTTTTGTTAGGGTTTGATCCCTAGTATCCATTATGTTCTGAGATTGATGTTTCTATGACTTTGCTATGCTTAATGCTTTTCACTAGGGCCCGAGTGCCATGATTTCGATTTGAACCTATTATGTTTTCATGAATATATGTGAGTTCTTGATCCTATCTTGCAAGTCTATAGTCACCTACTATGTGTTATGATCCGGCAACCCCAAAGTGACAATAATGGGGACCACTCCCGGTGATGACCATAGTTTGAGGAGTTCATGTATTCACTATGTGCTAATGCTTTGTTCCGGTTCTCTATTAAAAGGAGGCCTTAATATCCCTTAGTTTCCAATAGGACCCCGCTGTCACGGGAGAGTAGGACAAAAGATGTCATGCAAGTTCTTTTCCATAAGCACGTATGACTATATACAGAATACATGCCTACATTACATTGATGAATTGTAGCTAGTTCTGTGTCACCCTATGTTATGACTGTTACATGATAACACGCATCCGGCATAATTATCCATCACTGATCCGGTGCCTACGAGTTTTCCATATACTGGTTTACGCTTATTTACTTTCCCGCTGCTACTGTTACAATCACTACAAAATACCAAAAACATTACTTTTGTTGTCTTTACTTTTGTTGCCGCTACCACCACTATCATATTACTTTGCTACTAAACACTTTGTTGTAGATACTAAGTTTCCAGGTGTGGTTGAATTGACAACTCAGCTGCTAATACTTGAGAATATTATTTGGCTCCCATTGTGTCAAATCAATAAATTTGGGTGAATACTCTACCCTCGAAAGCTGTTGCGATCCCCTATACTTGTTGGTTATCACTTGACGTCCACTCCAAGTCCTCTGGACCACGTTTGTTCCAAAAATCACGTTCTCGAAGGTTTCATTCCATTTGGACTCCGTTTGATATTCCTTTTCTACGAAACACTGAAATAGGCCAAAAAACAGCAATTTGGGTTGGGCCTCCGGTTAATAGGTTAGTCCAAAAAATAATATAAAAGTGTAAAATAAAGTCCATTAACATCCAAAACAGATAATATAATAGCATGGAACAATCAAAATTATAGATACGTTGGAGACGTATCAGCATCCCCATGCTTAATTCCTGCTCGTCCTCGAGTAGGTAAATGAAAAAAACAGAATTTTTTATGTGGAATGCTTTCTAGAATATTCTTCGATGTATTTTTCTCTATTGTGACATGAATGTTCAGATCCGAAAGATTCAAGATAAAAGTTTATTGTTGACATAAAAATAGTAGTACTCCAAGTATGCTAATCAAGCAATTATGTCTTATCAAAATACCATAGCCAAGGAAAACTTATCCCTACAAAGTCATATAGTTTGGCCAGGCTTCATTTTCGTCACACAAAATGCTCTCATCATGCACAACCCCGATGACAAGCCAAGCAATTGCTTCATACTTAGCCTTTTCAAACTCTTTCAACTTTTACGCAATATATGAGCGCGAGCCATGGACATAGCACTATGGGTGGAATAGAATATGATGATTGAGGTTGTGTGAGAAGACAAAAAGGGAGAAAGTATCACATTGACACGGATAATCAATGGGCTATGGAGATGCCCACCGATTGATCTCAATGCAAGGAGTAGGGATTGCCATACAACAGATGCACTAGAGCTATAAATATATGAAAGCTCATAAAAGAAACTAAGTGGGTGTGCATCCAACTCGTTTGCTCACGAAGACCTAGGGTATTTGAGGAAGCCCATCATTGGAATATCAAGCCAAGTTCTATAATGAAAAATTCCCACTAGTATATGAAAGTGACAAAATAAGAGACTCTCTATCATGAAGGTCATGGTGCTACTTTGAAGCACAAGTGTGGAAAAAGGATAGTAACATTGTCCCTTCTCTCTTTTTCTCTCATTTTTTTATTTGGGCCTTTTTTTTCTTTCGGCCTCTTTTCTCTTTTTTTCGTCCGGAGTCTCATCCCGACTTGTGGGGGAATCATAGTCTCCATCATCCTTTCCTCACATGGGACAATGCTCTAATGATGATCATCACACTTTTATTTTCTTACAACTCAAGAATTACAACTCGATACTTAGAACAAAATATGACTCTATGTGAATGCCTCCGGCGGTGTACCGGGATTGCGATGAATCAAGAGTGACATGTATGAAAAAATTATGAACGGTGGCTTTGCCACAAATACGATGTCAACTAGATGATCATGCAAAGCAATATGACAATGATGATGCGTGTCATAATAAATGGAATGGTGGAAAGTTTAATGGCAATATATCTTGGAATGACTATGGAAATGCCATAATAGGTAGGTATGGTGGCTGTTTTGAGGAAGATATAAGGAGGCTTATGTGTGATAGAGTGTATCATATCACAGGGTTTGGATGCACAAGCGAAGTTTGCACCAACTCTCAAGGTGAGAAAGGGCAATGCACGGTACCGAAGAGGCTAGCAATGGTGGAAGGGTGAGAGTGCGTATAATCCATGGACTCAACATTAGTCATAAAGAACTCACATACGTATTGCAAAAATCTACAAGTCATCAAAACTAAGCACTACGCGCATGCTCCTAGGGGGATAGATTGGTAGGAAAGTGTCGGTGTACTAAAGTAGGGGTACCCTTAGTACCCCGAACTTGTGCACGGGCAGTCGCAGCATCCCCGCGGCAAGGCCTGCCAGGTCACCGCCAAGACCCTCCGTGGTCCCTTTGAAGACCATTCAAGAACAAAGTACTCAAGACAAGACCCCAGCAAGAGGAGCTTGCCGGGAAGAAGGCAAGACCCCGGCAAGAGGAGCTTGCCAGGAAGGCCATCAGAAGCGTCCCAAGGCCCCGGCAAGAGGCTCTTGCCGGGAAGGCCATCCAAGGCATTCCAAGGAACTTGCCGCGGCGCACTACGCGCCCCGACAAGGCCCGGTGAGCGACAAGCTCCCGGAAGCGACAAATCGACGGCCGCGACAAGGCGCTTGCCGCGGCAAGCCCCCACTCCACGCCCGCGCTCCAGCACGTCCACCCACGTGTCGCTCCGGGGCCCCTCCCGAGCGCACGTGGCAGGAGGCTGTGCAGCTAGGGGCATGCGGTGGCACGCAGGCGCTGACAAGACAACCATCGTGGCAAGACGGTGGCGTCCCTAGCGGTCCCTTTCGGTGCTGTCTAGGCGACACAGACGGACATTTAATGCCCTTGTCCCCTGCCGTCAGGGTTAGGTATGATAACACTGTAGCCGCTAGCTGTGCCTACTACAGCACCTAGCTTTGCCTATCCACGGCACCCTTTCCATTTTTTCCCTTGGCCCCCGTTGCTCTATGTCGGTAACCCCTTGAGTATAAAAGGAGGCCCGTGTGCAACGTAGGGGGGGTCGGCCATCTGGAGAGCTCTCGCGAGGTCCAGCAATTCCACACACTCACGCTCGCTCCCGAGCTAGAAATCAATACCAATCCACAAAGCAGGAGTAGGGTTTTACGCATCCGTGCGGCCTGAACCTGGGTAAATCGCTCGCGTGCTTCGCCTCGATTTACTCCTCGCATGACCAAGCGCCCGCTGGCTTCGCCTCGATCTGCTCTTTGCGCAACCTCTGCCCCCCGCCGAACCAAAAGGGACCCGGTCCGCCAGTCCCATAGGTGCCCGTGGATCAGAAACCCCGGCATCTCTGGCGCGCCAGGTAGGGGGCGTCGAAGTTGTGTGAATCAGATCCGGCGTTCTTGCGAGCCAGATCTTCATCTTCTTCATCAACATGCCACCGAAGAAGAAAGTTTCGGAGGCAGCCGCTCCGTCCGCGCCGAGCCACCCACCGCCGGAGCAAACGGATGGTGGGGCAGGCGCCGGCGGAAAGGCACGCATCGACGAGGGAACTCACGGTGCTGCCAGGTCCCAGGGCAAGGCTGCGCTGCCCATCGGCGGCGTGGCCGGCTCCCGCAACGACCGGGCGCACTCCAAGACCTCGGCGTCCGTGCATGCTCCGCGCCCATCTCAGGAGGCGCGGGACCGGTAGCGTCATGGTACTCATGGTACCATGCACTCGCTGGATCAAGATCGAGCTGGTGGATCTCGGAGCGCCCAAGACCACCATGCACGTCAACACACTCAGAACAGATAAGTTGCCAAAGCCTGAGCAACCAGATCTCTAATTTTTGAGTTATCTCCCCTGGATCGGCTCACTTTGTATGAGAAGCCTGTGCGCGGAGGAGCCAACTCGTAGCTGGCTGCGCCCTTGCGTTGTTTCGAGCTCGCTCAACAACATTAGGTGAGCTGCGGCTAGTTGCTACACTAGCCGTGCCCTAGCATTGTTTTGAGCCTGCTCAACAACGTAAGTTAGCTGCGGCTAGTTGCTACACTAGCCGCGCCCTTACTTTGCTTCGAGCCCCGCTCAGCAACTTAAGTGAGCTGCAGCTAGCTGCGACAAGGTTTCTTGCCGGTAGCGGCACCGCCGGTTCCGCGCTCAGCGCTCGCGGCCCGGGTGCCCGCACCGGCAAGTTCCCTAAAAGCGTGGGGTAAAAACATATAAAGTTGACGCCGAAATGGGAAGGCCCTTACCGGGTGAAACGAGTCACAGGGCCCGGCTATGTCCGCCTTGGGACCGAAGATGGCATCCCAGTGAGCAACTCCTGGAGCATCGAGCATCTTCGTAAGTTTTACCCGTAAGGCGCGGTTGCCAGAACCCGTTCCGGCAACCACCTCTCGTACAAAGTCTTGCCGCTGTTGCATGTAATCCTTTGTACGAGGCCGGGCGCAGATCCCGTGCGCAGCAGAGCTCGCGTGCTCCGCACATTTTGTCGATTTTATGCTTTCTATTTTCTGGCATATATGATCTGACATTTGTGCAGCACCAACCCCACGGTAAGCGATAACGAGCCACAAGGCTCTATATCTTTATTTTCTCTTCTTTCTTTTCTTCCTTCTTCCAAGGAAAGAAAGGATCCCTCGCCCACAAGTTTGCCGGGGGGAAGGGAGAAGAGAAGGGTATGGACCAGGCGTCGTTCAAGAATTTCGTCTTGCCGGGAAGCAAACGACAGAAAAGCTAAGTTGCCAAAGTTTGAGCAGCCAAATCTTTTAAATTTTAAGTTATCTCCCTTGAACGACTGCACTTTGTATGGGAAACCTGTGCGCGGAGGAGCCAACTCGTAGCTGGCTGCGCCCTTGCGTTGTTTCGAGCTCGCTCAACAACATTAGGTGAGCTGCGGCTGGTTGCTACACTAGTCGCGCCCTTGCATTGTTTTGAGCCTGCTCAACAACGTAAGTTAGCTGCGGCTAGTTGCTACACTAGCCACGCCCTTACTTTGCTTCGAGCCCCGCTCAGCAACTTAAGTGAGCTGCAGCTGGCTGCGACAAGGTTTCTTGCCGGTAGCGGCACCGCCAGTTCCGCGCTCAGCGCTCGCGGTCTGGATGCCTGCACCGGCAAGTTCCCTAAAAGCGTAGGGCAAAAACATACAAAGGGAGGAGTCAAGTAAAGGGAATGACATTGCAATGGCTACCCAGAAGAAAGTTATATTACAAAATAGCTTGTCGCAGCTCTAATAAATGTTTTCTATAACATAGCTAGCAGCGACAAGGAAAGAAGGAAGCCGGAGGCGACGACGAGGCGCCCGGTGCAGCTTGACGAAGAACTCGCAAGGGTTGTCCCCTATATGGACCGCCGCAGGGGAAGGAGCCGCCGGCGGAGGCGAAGCTGGCGCGTCGACCCGTCCGCCTCTTCCCCGAGTGCCTCGACCTCGTCCTCGACCTCGTCCACGACCTCGCCCCCTCCCTCTGCCCCTCATGGCTGGCTCTGCCACCACGAGCGAGGAAGAGGGGAGGGTGCGCTGCCTGGCGGCGACCCTCGCCGCCACCGATGAAGGCCCAGGATTCCCTTTCTCCATGGCGAATGAGAGAAAGGGGAGCAGAAGCTGAAGAAAGGAGGAGACGAGAGAGCGCAGGCTTCGGTGCTCCCTTCCCGCTCCTTATAAAGGAGCGAAGTGGGAGCCCAGCCGCCCCGCTCAGCGAATCAAGGCACGGGAAGAGCAGGGAGGCGGGCCGACCCGCCCCCTCTGCTCGCAACGGCCCAGGTTCCCGCTCCCGCCGTCCGCGATCCCAAGTGCATGGGAGCCGCGTGGTGGAGATGCAGAACTGAGGCGACGGATGGGGCGGCCTCGCCCTACCCCGTGATCTCGGGGAGTGGGCGCTTCGGAAACCGCGCACCGGCCCCGTCCAGTAAATGCGCCACGCCCCCACGCCTACCTCCGTTTGGAGAAGAGGGCGTGGGCCGTTCCCCTTCATCATGGCTTGACGCATGCTTGCGGGGCTTAGCCCCACGCGCGCGCGCTGCCCGCGTCACCCACGACGCCGCGTTTGACGCGCGCCGTTCCGGGCGTGCGCGATGGAAGCGGAGAGATATGCGACGTGACCTAGGCCGCGCGTGCCCGTGCACTGTTTTGGGCCTGACCCAACAGCGCTCGGCACCGTGTCTGGCCCAGGCCCGGGGGCTCCTGTCGGTGTACTAAAGTAGGGGTACCCTTAGTACCCCGAACTTGTGCACGGGCAGTCGCAGCATCCCCGCGGCAAGGCCTGCCAGGTCACCGCCAAGACCCTCCATGGTCCCTTTGAAGACCATTCAAGAACAAAGTACTCAAGACAAGACCCCGGCAAGAGGAGCTTGCCGGGAAGAAGGCAAGACCCCGGCAAGAGGAGCTTGCCGGCAAGGCCATCAGAAGTGTCCCAAGGCCCCGGCAAGAGGCTCTTGCCGGGAAGGCCATCCAAGGCATTTCAAGGAACTTGCCGCGGCGCGCTACGCGCCCCGACAAGGCCCGGTGAGCGACAAGCTCCCGGAAGCGACAAATCGACGGCCGCGGCAAGCCCCCACTCCACGCCCGCGCTCCAGCACGTCCACCCACGTGTCGCTCCGGGGCCCCTCCCGAGCGCACGTGGCAGGAGGCTATGCAGCTAGGGGCGTGCGGTGGCACGCAGGCGCTGACAAGACAACCATCGTGGCAAGACGGTGGCGTCCCTAGCGGTCCCTTTCGGTGCTGTCTAGGCGACACAGACGGGCATTTAATGCCCTTGTCCCCTGCCGTCAGGGTTAGGTATGATAACACTGTAGCCGCTAGCTGTGCCTACTACAGCACCTAGCTTTGCCTATCCACGGCACCCTTTCCATTTTTGCCCTTGGCCCCCGTTGCTCTATGTCGGTAACCCCTTGAGTATAAAAGGAGGCCCGTGTGCAACGTAGGGGGGGTCGGCCATCTGGAGAGCTCTCGCGAGGTCCAGCAATTTCACACACTCACGCTCGCTCCCGAGCTAGAAATCAATACCAATCCACAAAGCAGGAGTAGGGTTTTACGCATCCATGCGGCCCGAACCTTGGTAAATCGCTCGCGTGCTTCGCCTCGATTTACTCCTCGCATGACCAACCGCCCGCTGGCTTCGCCTCGATCTGCTCTTTGCGCAACCTCCGCCCCCCGCCGAACCAAAAGGGACCCGGTCCGCCAGTCCCATAGGTGCCCGTGGATCAGAAACCCCGGCAGAAAGGACCATCGCTCGTCCCTGACCGGCACTCATAAGGAAAGCAATCAAAGAACACCCCATGCTTCAAATTTGTCACATAACATTCACCATACGTGCATGCTATGGGACTTGCCAACTTCAACACAAGTATTCATCAATTTCACAATTACTCAACTAGCACACTTCTAATATTACCACCTTTATATCTCAAAACCATCTATCAAGCATCCAACTTCTCTTAGCATTTAAAATTTATAATCAAAGTGAATTACCATGCTATTCTAAAGGACTCTCAAAATGATATAAGTGAAGCATGAGAGATCAATAATTTCTATAAAATAAAACCACCACCGTGCTCTAAAAGAGTTATAGTTGTTGCTCGTCTTCATCCGTTCCGGCAACTCTTCCTTTTTCATGACCAATCTGTGGGATTTGGCAGTGCCCTGCTCCTGGTGATCTGTTCGTGACTTGTTGGGCGAGCTTGGTTTCTTTTCAGATGCAGCCTAGTGGCGACTATCTCCCATGTTCTAGGGTGAACTGCTCTCTTGTCAACGGTGCGGCGCCTTTCGAGCCAGGCAAGGAGGCAAGGGCCTTCTTTGACATTGGAGCTGGCGGATGTGTGGGGTCGGGGCTGCTGGCGATTAGGTGATAGCGTGTCCTGCTTCGTCGCTGGACGTGTTGATCCAGTGCGGGCATTCTACTTCTTCCACGGTGTTCTGATCACGTTGAGGACCTCTTCATCGCCGAGCAGTGCTTCTCCCTGACTATCTTTTTAGTTTGGTGTGTAGGAGGCTTGAGCTACTTTCCAGCGCATTTGTATCTTGTTGTTTTTCTTTACTTTCTTGTGTTGGTTCCGAGTTTGTAATCCTGGCCGGTTGATGACTTTGTTAATTCAAAGCCGGGCTCTTCTTGAGCCTTTGTTCCAAAAGATGTAGCGCCCACAACCTTAGCAAGGAGCACCCCTCTATATTGCGGAGGTAGAGTAGGTTAAAGATTTCCCCAAAATCAACATAGAATCTTTTCATAGGGAAATCAACGAGAAACCCGACACCTTGTGGCACATTCACTATGTACATACGAGCGTTTTCATTTGGGGTAGTAAATGTTATCTTGGCCGCCTTCCCTTTTCTCATAATGTCGTCATGAACATACCTCACGTCATACAACATAAGGTTGTATGAACCTATATGTAACATGGGTTGACCACAGTGATGAACCCTCGGGGACCTAGAAAGACTATACTCAATCTCCTTCTCAACCGGTTTATAGCTCTTTTGGACCAATCACTGACTCCCAGCATTAGGCGATTTAGAGTACTCAGTATTCTGAGCCCACGGTTTCCTGCCATTTTTGGGTGGAGGAGCTGGATCACCTCCGAGAGCTTCTTGGACCATTCCTTTCAAGGTGTTTGGGGTGACTTTGCCTTGCATGTACATCGCTCATCTTGAGTGTCGTATGGTGGAATAGATTCTTAGCCATGCTAGGGCTAGTCACCCCAAGAGTCATGCCTACATCGTACACATGATCATCCAAAAGAAATTGGAGCCTTCCTCTTGAGACTCATTATTGTACTTGATGGCAGCAACATCATTGTCGGGGGCGAAATCATTTGCCGCTACCTCGTCCTGATGACTACCTCCTGCACTACCCTGGCCTAAAGGTGATCATCCCAACGAAGGGGCATTTGTACGGACAATCGGCGGCGAGGGTGTTTGCTACAGGGAGTGTGCCCCAAAAAGGATTTGGGGTGCGTTAGGATCACAACCAAAACTTACCTTACCAATATTTTGGCTCGCCCATAAGATTTGGTAACCGTTTGGACTGTTGCCAGGAAATTGACGCGCCAACCACAGCCTGTGTACGCATGTGTAAATCTGGTTGTCCCGTTTTGTCATCCTGTCTTGATGGGTCCCATGTATACTTTTCAATTTTCTATTACTATGTGGTGGCAGCAGACCCTTTTGACAGTAATTAATTAATAGGCCCATCACACCATTCGCATGAGGGCAAACTTTGCATGGCTTCAATCCAAACAATACTAGTTTACTACTCCCTCTGTACCAGAATATAAGAACGTTTTTGACACTATGCTAGTGTTAAAAACGTTCTTATATTTTGGAACGGAGAGAGTAATTTTTTTGTCATGCCCTTACATTGGTCATACCAAAAATTTGGTGTGGCTGGCTGGGGCTCAAACCAAACAGCCCCTTGGTTCTTAGGCCACCTAAGTTGCCAACACGGGAAATGTATGAGGCTTAAGTGTCCGTCCTCATCTTTCCCTTGAGGTTGCTCAGGAGGGTCAATATCTTCGAAACCGCTAAGCACAGATAACACTTACATCCTACATAAATCTTCCGGCAACAGAGTGTTGTACATAATTTTCTATTTGAGCAAAACGATAATACCTGCTACAACCGCCGCTAATTGGTCATTCACGATGGCTTGGAGAGTGCACAGGGTGTCGCCTGCAAAACATGTATGCCTGAATGATTTAGAGACGGAACAACAAAACCATACATGGAAAAAGGTGTATGGATGTGAGTCGGCGATAATAATTACCATAAGGGCGTTTATATCAGCAGGTGACGCCCTCTGGCCCATGAAAGATACATATGGGCCGGTATGAGGTGCTTGATCAGCCCGTGGCTCCTTATCCAAGCTCGTGTTGGCCGGCGCCGAGAAGATATGGGCTTGCAGTGTTGAATTTATCTACCCTGATGCGATACTAATCCTCATGGCTGCAACATAGCTCGTGTTCGCCATTTCTTCAGCTTTGGCATGTAAACCCTTCTGATTCCCGACTTTCTATCACTTTCAGCCATTCAACCTCGGGGTCTTCCAGATAATGTGTGGCCCACCTATCATGATATCCGGCACCGGCCACATGACCACTCGGCGGCTCCGTCATCAAGTCCTTGCCTTTGACCACATGGCACGCCTTGGTCCGTGGGTTAGCCCAACTTGCAGACGACTCCGCTGAGGTCTGAGGTTTTGCGTAATACTTTGCCTGCAACATTTAAGTGACACCGTTTATAAATGTAATTGGTTATAAATAAATGCATTAGTACATAAAAAATGAAGAAATGAGTCCGGTTAATTAATTACCATGAGTTGTGACACTCTTTTTTTCTTGTCGTCCAACAAGACATAGTCATTTAATTGTGATCCCATTTGTACCGGGCCCGGACGTAATCGTTGTGGCGGAAATTTTTGAACTTACGATAGGGGTTTGGTTTGCCCGCCGCAGCTAACACGGCGTCTTGTCCCGTATCTTCCTCTTCCCTGCGTAACCACGACTTCCAAGGTGGTGGACACCAATGTTTTTGTCCTGCATATCTCTAACCCAATCTGCCATAGCCTATGTTTAGCCCTTTCAATACTAGATAATACCCCACGTGTTGCAGCAGGATGGTAGTGTAATAAATAATTTGTAGTTTGAAAGAGAGTGGCACATAGTAAAGAGGAAAAGAATAAGAAAATAAAAATAAGATATATTTTGCATCAGCAGATGGCTTGGATTTAATGTGTAACTCTGAAATCAACTTAGTACGATCAGTTCTCTAACCAAATTTGTAAAGGATCTTACCTTTGATCATCTTAATGAAAAGAAGACAATACATCTGATGTGTTGTTAATAAAAAAGTAGCAATTAATACCACAATACAAATTACATGTTTGCACCTCGAATAAACTCATAACGTTAATATTTCTCGGGTATGTGACTTTGCTGAACTTACATAGCGCTATATGTATCTATACCATAGATTGTAAAATAGACGCCATGACAATTTATGCTAGAAACAGTACAAAGGAAGCACAAGATTTAAGAGCCATGCCTGAAGGTTGTTTCTCCCCCCTTACAACAACTGGAGGTGCTGCAGTTGAATCAATAAATGTTGTGAGGAGTAAGTGAAGTGTGCACGCGGATGCCAACTAGGTATCCTAGATGAGGTGACACAATGCAATGACCTGCTCGCGTAGCAGATAGAAATCAAACTGATGATGAGTGGTGGAGAAACAGTAAGAGATGTGGGACACGCACATGCCTGACCCTGCTGGGTTGTATGACACTGCGGGAGATGGCGGCCCAGATGGCCTGATCGAGGTTGATTCATGGTGTTGTCCGTAGCAACATCCTCAACTGCAGTGAGCCTGAATGGAACAGCGGGGTTCATGGATGATCCAAATACATTCTACCATGCCACATGCTTTCATCATATCGAGCTCGACTACACATAATGGTATTTTCTTTTTCCTCATCTGGATGACACGTACACATTCATAGGCAACAAGCCTATCATCTGTAATTTGTCTTTCTAGTACAAACACACTTTGTTCTTTAAAGATCATGACAGGTAGAACAACCTTCAAACTGTTCGCTAGTACCTCCACTACAATCTTATATGGCACGTTGCACAAACTGATAGAGTGAAATTGCGTAATTAACTTCGATGAGTTTTTTTAGAAAAGGAGGCTGGCCTCCGGCCTCTGCTTCTGGGCGATGCATACGACCACTTTATTAATTATTCTCATGAGACCTTACAAAGTCATACAACAGTAAGACTAAAGCCACCATCTAAGCAACAACTGTCGCTACACCTATCCAATTGATGAAGGAGCGCTGATAGCCTGGACCTAATACCAAACAGACATCGCAGCCAAACCTAAACATCTAAGACCTGAGCTTCCAACCAGGACGCCTGCCTGGTATGGGGCGCCTAACAGTCCTTCGCACTCCTCAACCAGGACGCGTGCCGGGTATGAAGCCGCCGCAGCCACCTGCCACGAGTCCATCTTCAGAGCTGTACTGTTGCATCTACCGTGCCAGGTCTCTCTGCCATCGATGCCACCACGATGCCAGACAGCGTCGTCCTCCTGCATGAGTCCATCCTCCCACATCGAACTCCGAATCTGCACTGCGCCACTCCGTCAAGATCCGTTGCCATCAATGTATGGATGAAGCATCGCTCCACCAGAGAAACCGTCCGCTGGTCCCGCGAAGCAACGCGCAGGACCAAGTAGAAGGCCGAAGCGCACCGCCACCATGCCACCAGCAGGCCCGCCACCAAGAGTTGTTCCCAGCCGCTGCCTTCAGGAAGGAACACGACACCAGGGTGCCATCGACGCCCAGAACAGGGGAACAAAAGTTTTCGCCATAGCTCGAGGAAGAGGCGGAAGGGAGAGGATCCACCCCAAAGCCTCCAGGAAGGGGATCGGCGCCAAAGGCGTCGACTTTGGGGAGGCCGCCGTGCCAGCCAGGGGTTTCCACCAGAACCTCATCCGCACGCCAGATCTGCCAGGCCGGCAATAGAGGAAGCCGAAAGCAGCCGCCAAGGACCGGCGCCAGCACGGATCGGGACAAATCGAAGTAGGGGCGGATCTTCTACATGGAGCCATGACGGATTGCGAGGAGCCGCCACTGCGCCAGCGTCCGCAGCCCCCACGCCGCCCGCGCGGGCGTGGGAGGCTGCCTAGCAGAGCCCGCCGGCGCAGCCCGCCGGCTGCACCGCGCCCACCGGCCGGGGCCGCCACCTCGGGGAACCAAGGCCCTCCACCGAAGAGGAGGCGCCAGATCCTGCCGCCACCATCATTGGGGCCGAGCACCAGCGCCTCGGAGGCCCTCAGGCAGCGGCGGAGGGAGAGGAAGAGAGGGGAAACGCGGCGGCGGCGCTACGGTTGGCCCCCGAGTTGCCTTTCCAACATTACTCAGTTGCAATCTATGATCCCATCATATATATTTTAGACCCCTAATAGCTGGCGAACGTTCCCCAGAAAAGGATCACATTTGCGAATGTTTACCCTGGCAGTTTTAGTTATATAGGATGACAATTTCTTCAGAAGAGGGATGACAGTTAAACAAAAGAAGAAGGCAATCTTTCCCAGAAAAATGACACAGCATGATAACGATCCAATGGCTATAGGGGGATTTCCTAACTTTACCGTATATTTTTGTGAATAGGCTCCCGTAAATTTGTAACCCCCACACGACACGTTGAGTTCAAGCCACCAAAGAAACTCCCGTGCACGCATCTGGATCACACCGTCAACAGCATCTTAATCGAAGTAAAGTCTGTTTTAAACCTTGAACTCGTAGTGGTCATCGAAATCGAACCTTAAGCTTTTAATCCTTGAAATCAATACTCTATACTTATAAATCCCGGTCAACTTTAACCCTCGACCTAGCACCGAGGAAAGATCGATCTTGACCGGGATCAAAGGCTATTATCACTGACATCTCTATCCCACACTTCATATTTATCTTCAACCCAACCCCCCGCCGGCCTCGTCCCCCACGACATCGCCCCGTTGACCTCACCGGCGGCGGCAATACCCGTCGTCTGCGAGCCTCAGGTACTGGCACCGCCACTGATGGACATGACATGTAGGTCCGCATAGTCAGTCAAAGAAACAAGTGATCCCGGTCAAATTGCCCTTTTCCTGATGCAACGAATAGGTCCAGGGTCGGCATAGGGTTAAAATTAACCCAGGATTATAGCAACTCCAATGGGGCGACTCATTTCATCCGTGACCGTTCATTTGGGTCGGCGCAGACAAAAAAACTGACCCGACGCGCCGACCCAAACGGACGCGCGTCCGCTTTCGTCCGCCTGCCGACCCATTCGTGGCTCATTTTTGAGCCTGATTTGTGTCGGCGCGGACACAAAACGGACGCGCGCGCTCGCCCTCTTTCCTCACCGGATCCGCTGGTCGGTGGCACATTGGATTCACACCCTCGCCCGCCTGCTACGCCGCCGACGCCGCCGACCATTTTTTCAGATAAAAATGGATACATAGATAATTCTAGCATACACAAATAAAAAGAAAAGACCACTACTCGTCGATTTCTGACTCCGACTCGGTAATGTCTTCCTCCGATGTCTGAATGTAGGCGTCAGCATACGCCTCGTCTTCAAAGTCCCAACCCACCGTTTCTCGTAGCTTCAGTTTCAATTGAGTTGCCTGCTTCCGCGAACGCTTGTCCTCCCGATAGGCAGCTCGCTCCCTCCTCCTCGTGTCCCTCTCCGATCTCAATTGCTTGTAGAACTGGCACTCCTCGACGATGTCCTGCGGGAAGCCTCCGCGTCACACCACCAAGGTTTCCACGTCCTTCTCTACAATGCCGAGGCGACGCTGCCGCCTCCGGTGGACATGACGATCCTCGTCGGTGAAAAGCCGCGGGAGAGGCGCCAGATCCTGCGCCCGCTGGCTCGACACATTGGGAAAATTCATATCCCGACGAGGCCTTAGGAGGCGCCACGCCGCCGCGTCGTGCGCGCGGGCTCCCTCCTCTGCGGTGTCGAAGGTGCCGAGGACGAGACGTTTCTCGCGAAACCAGATCTCGGCGGAGAAGCCGCCGGAGCGGCGCTCGCGGACTCCGCGAAAATCCGAAGCGCTCAGGCGGCGGATCGACATGATGGCGCAGAGGCGGCGAGAGTGGGGCGGCCGACAGAATGTGGAGGGAGCGTCTTCTTTATAGCGAGCGTCGGCCGCGGCACGCGCGCGAACCTTTCCCGCGCGCGCTAGGCCGCTTTCCCCGCGCGCTGGAGCGCCAAAACCAGGGCGACGACATGATGTTAAAACACGCGCGGTCATGAAATGGGTCGGCCTGTTGGACGCACTGCCGACCCAAAACTAAAAAAGGGCGGACGGCGGGCGGACGACCGACCCAAGCGGACAAAAAGCAGATAAAAACGCCGTCCGTTTGGGTCGGTCCGTTGAAGTTGCTCTTAGTGAGTATATGTTAAAAAAAACCCAGGATTAGTGAGTACGGGGCGTCAACTTCAGGGATTCAACATTCAGGGTTCGACTTCTGCTATCTCTACCAGTTCAAGGTTAAAAGTAGACTTCACTCGATCGACCGCCAATTCGCCACCATCAACGTGTAGCGGACCCAGTTAATCCACACGGCTCACCCATCACATCCCAGTGGGAAACGCGGACAAGTCAATTTCCCACGTCGCGCTTTCCGGGGTCGTGTTCCCTCCGCAGCGGCCGGGAAGGAAACTTCTCGGAGACGGTAAGCAAAACGCGCGCGCCACGAACCGACCCCGACCTGGCCGACCACGCCTCCTCCGTCCCGCTCGCTCCCGTATAAAAGCCGCCGGCTCTGGTTGATGTCGTCGTCACAATTTGAAAAAAAACTCACCGGCGGCCGGCGCGCGCAGCACAAGTTCGTCGACCGATCCGTCGGGCTGGCCCAAGCTTCGTCGACGTACGCTACGTGTACTCGCGCCATGGACGCCGCCGCGCTGGGTGGCCTTGATGATCTCGACTTCGACTTGGGTTCTCTGGATGGGTTCGAGTGCTTCAACTTCGACCTGCCGGACTACCTCACCAAGTTCTGCGCCGGGGACGGCGACGGCGAGTGCTTACTGCCCGACGTAGCCGATAAGGAGGGCGATTCGGGTGTGGATTTGGGTTCTCGTGACGGTGACTGTGGCGGCGACGTAGGGAGGGAGAGCTCGCCGGACTCCGTGCTGACGGATGACGGCGCGCCGCCGTCTGAGTCGTTGGTGGATCGCGAGGACGGCGAGATGTGGGCCTACATGCGCGATCTGGAGAGGTTTCTCTTGGAGGATGACGGCGAGGCCGGAGGGCTGTTCGCGGAGAAGGATCTTGCCCCCGACAACCACTTCTTCAACAACCTGGTTGTTCCTTACGTCGAGCCGTCGACTGCACCCGAGGAGTTTGCGGACGGCGATCACTTCTTCGGCGATCTCGACGACTGTTACGCCGAGCCGGCGACTCCAGGGAAGGATCTCATCGCCGGCAACTACTTCTTCAGCGATCTCGTTTACATCGAGCCGTCGACTGCAGGGGAGGATCCCGTTTCCAACGGCTACTTCTACGATGCTGCTGTTGTGGACGACGGCTGCGTCGAGCCGGCGGCCAACGCCAGCGTGGAGGATGCTGCATCGGCGACGGAAGAGGAGGATGCTGCTACCGGCGAGTACTACGACGACGACGACGACGACGAAGCGTCCTCGAGGAAGCGGGCAAGGTACGAATGAATTGAATCGAGTTTTCATTCATTCATTCATCCTGTGCTAAACTGCTAATTGCAAGTTTAGATGCTTTATCCTGGGCCATGGTAAATGTGCAGAAATGGAACAAACAACCTGTACATAATTAGCAGTGCTATTAGATGATGGAGAAATTCCGTTTCATGGGAAATTAACTCGAATTTGTACTATATATCTACGTGCTTGGTCTTCCTTTTTCTGAAAGTACTTAATCATATTTTCCATTAGGCCGCTTATATATAATACTTGTAGTTTACTCTGTTTCCATTTGCTTCTATGAGAAGGATTATTATTTGCAACAAATTTCAATTTGATGAAACTTGTTGCTGATATTTCCGGTGCTGCCTCAGGCAGAGAAAGGGCACCGCCGCGGTGCCACGCGAAGCAGAGCTCCGGGCAACGCCAATGATGCATGCCATCTCGTTGATCGGGTGCCGGCGCCTTGGCCACCACCGGTTGCCTCCCTGCGCCACAGTGTGCATCTCGGCCTGATTGATCGATCCGCCTGCAGTTCCGATCAGTTTGGGGAGAAAAAATAGCTCTCGCCGCACGCACGGGGCCTGCCACAGGTATTCAAACCGGTAGGTGAAAATTTTAGAGGAATATGGCATTTCCTGTGTGTTTTTTAATGATTTTTTACCTCTGCCTGCTGAGGTCCAAGTCCGATGCATGGCCGAACCGAGGGCTGTACCACATTCCATGCACAAGAAAATAAAAAGGCAAACAAGTTTTCACGAGGAAAAACTCGTTACTATCGTTTGTGTTTTCTATTCGTCCTGATGGTAATGGTAAGATGCATGACAGAAATGGAACAAACAAACGCGTTATTATGATAGCGATAACACCGAATTTTGCCAATTCGGCAGTTCGATCTATGATTTCACATTCATGGACGTTGATAAGATCCTCCCATTTAGTAGCACTTTAGGATGACATAGCCTTAACGTTAATAGCGAGGTTCAAAAGTGAAAAGGCTTGCGGTGGATACCTAGGCACCCGGAGACGAGGAAGGGCGTAGCGAGCGACGAAATGCTTTGGAGAGTTGAAAATAAGCATAGATCCGGAGATTCTCAAATGGGTCAACCTTTTAAACCGCCTGCTGAATCCATGAGCAGGAAAGAGACAACCTGGCGAACTGAACCATGCTACATTGTTTGTTGTACTTGATTTGAAATTGGGGTAATCAATGGCGATGATGATAAAACTTAGGTTGTTTCTCAAAACATCTGCCTAAGAGCTTTTCGTATTGCCAAGCTTGAGAGCTAATGCTGCTAATTCGATCCTCGGATGTCCGAACCACTGCGATTTTACCCATTTGAATCTTTTTTTGTTTCTTTGTCATCTTGGTTTTAATATGATAATTTGTGAATATATTTGCTTGGCATACTTGAACATAATTGAAATTGGGGTAATCAATGGCGATTGTGATCAAACTTAGGCTTCTGTATAGCCTTAGAGCTTTCGCCCTGCAGATGCCGCCTTAGAGCTTTCGCCCTGCCAAGCTTGAGAGCTAATGCCACTAATGTTTTCCTTGGATGTACGAGGTATGATAATTTTATCCATTTGAATCTTTTTGTGTGTGTGCTCTATCATCTTGGTTTTATTATGATTTTTTTTATTATACTTGCTTGGCATACTAAACGTGTAATGCCCTCGATGCGGCTATAGCTCCCACGTGTTGAGGCACGACTTAGAGACATAACCGCATTGAAAGCAATGTCGCAAGTTAGGCAATCATTACAACATCCCATGTAAAGCATAATAAAAGGGGGAGAAACATAGTTGGCTTACACTCGCCACGTCACATCAAAGTACATAAATAACATCCATCATACAAGCACTCATGGCCCGACTACGGCGCCAAAATAGAAGAAAACCCAACATGCGACAAGGCCCTGAATCAAACCCCAACTAGGCACCACTACTGATCATCGGGAAAGGAAACATAATAACGCTGAGAGTCCTCGTCGAACTCCCACTTGAGCTCGTACTCGTCACCTGGAGCGGAATCACCTGGACCTGCATCTGGAATTATAGTATCTGTGAGTCACGGGGACTCAGCAATCTCGCACCCTCACGATCAAGACTATTTAAGCTTATAGGAATGGATAAGAAAAATATATGTGGAGCTGCAGTCAGCGACTAGCATGTATGGTGGCTAACTTATCCGCAAAAGAGAGCGAGAAGAGGAGGCAAGGCATGAGCGATAATCTAGAGGAACAACCTGCGCAAGCATTACTCCAACACCGTGTCCACTTCCCGGACTCCGCCGAGAAGAGGCCATCACGGTAACACACTCAGTTGATTCATTTTAATTAATTAAGGTTCAAGTTATCTACAACCGGACATTAACAAATTCCCATCTGCCCATAACCGCGGGCACGGCTTTCGAAAGTTCAATCCCTGCAGGGGAGTCCCAACTTAGCCCATGACAAGCTCTCACGGTCAACGAAGGAATAGACCTCCACCTGAGACACACCGATCAGACTCGGCAACCCGGTACAACAAGACAATTCGACAGGTTAAAACAAGACCAGCAACACCGCCCGAATGTGCCGACAAATCCCGATAGGAGCTGCACATATCTCTTTCTCAGGGCACACTCAGATGAGCGCTCCATACAACTAAAACCAAACCTCGAGTTTCCCCGAGGGGGCGCTGCACAGGACTCTAGTTTGGACCAACACTCAGAGGAGCACTGGCCCGGGGGGGGTGGAAAAGGCTAGGTGGCAAATGGTAAGACCAATGTTGGGCATTGCTGCAAAAGCTTTAATCAAGGCGAACTATCAAGGGGTTCCCATTATAACCCAACCGCGTAAGGAACGCAAATCCGGGAACATAACACCGATATGACGGAAACTAGGGCGGCAAGAGTGGAACAAAACACTAGGCAAGAGGCCGAGCCTTCCACCCTTTACCAAATATATAGATGCATTAAGATAACATAGCAACATAATGATATCCCCAACAAGTAAATAAAAGATTTTCCAACAAGGAACGGCCTCCAAACTTCACCTGCAACTAGCAACGCTATAAGAGGGGCTGAGTAAAGCGGTAACATAGCCAAACAACGGTTTGCTAGGACAAGGTGGGTTAGAGGTTGACATGGCAATTAGGAGGCTGACAAGCAAAAGGTAGGCATCGTAGCATTGGCATAGCAAGAGCGAGCAAACTAGCATAGCAAAGATAGTAGTGATTTCGAGGGTATGATCATCTTGCCTGCACAGTTGTCAGAGTTGACTGGATCCTCACAAGCAAACTCAACGGGCTCCTCGGTAGCGAACTCGTCTCCCGGCTCTACCCAACAAGACAAACAAACAATAAGGATACAATCAACCACGTGCAAGACCAAGCAATATGATGAAATGATGATATGCTATATGGAATGCGATGCGGGATGCAAAATGCAAGATATGACAGGAAATGCATGAACCTGGCCTCAACTTGGAATTCCAAGGGTGCCACTGGATAGAGGGGATGAAATCGCTTGAAAACGATATAAAGATCATTGGAATCGGAATTACGGTTTGGAAATGGCAAGCGTTTTAAGATATGACACCGGTCTGCGATTTACAGCAAGTAGGCATCTAAATGCAATGATATGAACATGCTACAGCCACCAAACAAGACAACAAAATACATGGCAGGGATGCACACAAGATGCTTAACAAAAGACTAGCACTGGGCCATGGCCAATTCATCCATTATGAGGTTCAAACAAGCATGGCAAAAACGCAAATGCAAAACAGATTCCAGACTTAGTGAAATTAACACTAGTCTAAAATTTCAGATCACGAAGCCCTCTTCGGAGCAGCAAAACAACATGATACATGACCTGATTAAGACAAGTAAG
>NC_053023.1:698965333-698976522 GCF_003073215.2 Triticum urartu
GCGCTCGTCGCCGCCACGACGCCCTGCCACTACAGGAAGGCGGTCCGCCGTCGTTCTTATCCGGCCGCCGCAAACCGACCTCGTCGCGCTATATAAGGAGGCCCCCGAACTCATTCAAGCATGCAGACAACCTCAGGCCACCCCCATGGCACCCCCACAGCCAGCAATCGTCGGGGGAAAGCCGTCTTCCCCAACTCCGGCCGGTTCGGCCGCCGCCACGTCCCAGCTCCATTCACCGCAACCAGGGCCTCCCCCTCTCCGTTCTCTTCACCAGGAACCTTCTCATCCTCCCGTGAACTCGTTCCCCTGCTCGATTTTGATCGGGAACCACCGCAGCCCCAAACTCACTTCGCCCCCGAAGCCATCTCCGCGGCGAAGCTCGTCGCCGGCAACTCCGTCCACGTCGGCGACCATAGCGGGTACCCCCGAGTTCGTCTCGACCTCCTGAGCACATCCATGCACTCAGATCAACGAGGGACGCCGCCATTCGCCGGCAAGCCTCGCCAGAGCTCCGCCCCTGTTCGGTCAGGGGGAGACGACGCGCGCGTGGACCAGTCAAACCTGACCAGTGGGCCAGGCGGGCCCACTGTCGGTGACTCACGCGCTAGCCACGCTAGATAAGTGGAGGCGTAAAGGCTCAAATACGTCTTCTCTGCCCGAAAGCGTAATCTCGTTTGAAACGTTTTCTTTTTCCTGATTTTTTTAAAAACAGATTTTGACCACAACTTTGACTGCCTATAACTTTTTAAATATAACTCCAAATTAATTAATTCTTTTTCCTACATCTCTCAAATATTGTCTAGTTTATTTTAAGATTTATTTGAAAATTTTCCAAACAACTTTTTTGTACTGTTTTTGAAATATGTGTTATTTGCATATTTTTGGAAGTAGGATTTTTGGGAGAGAAGGAAGCTTTCAAAAATTTTGGAGAGCACCCCCACCTCTCCACACCATTAAAGGCAAGCATTCTGAACCCCGGAATAATATTTTTGGTGTGTTAGTTGACACGTTTATAACACCACCTTATATCGGAGAACTTGTTATTTCATGTGATATGATCGTTTGCATGAATGCATATTAGTGATTTCCTTGCTGTTGGAAATGAATATACTTGTGATGGTAATCATCCTCATGTGCCTTGCATGCATGCCGGAAAGGAATCCGGGAAAGCCTCTGCCTTGGGTAGGAGTGAGCTTGTCGCCGGTCCCCGTCGGGACGGTTATGTCCGGTGTGGCATGGTAAGGTATATTGAGTGGTGATTTTGTTGGTTGAAATATATTTGTTTACATGTCATGCAGGGAATTTATAAACCGCCTGAGTCAACTGTAGACCGAGTCTTGTTCCAGTAACCCCCATACTTGCTATGTACTACCACTTGTCCCTGCTGCAGGTAGGGTATGGTTCAGTAAGTCGTCAACCCCTTTCAAGCACACACCATACAGAGAGGCCATGGTGGAAGATACCGGTTGTAGCCGGTAGGTAGGCCACCTGGTCCGGGGGCATGGGTGTTTCCGGTTGGGACCGAGAGGGGAGGCCACCCCTTAGAGCGCGCGATATAAATTTGATCCCATGCTACGCGAGGTTGTAGCCTCCCCACTTAGAGTTTTGCTTAACGAGTGTCGTGGGTGATTCCAGACACCGATGAGTTAAGCTGGTGTGTGCAAGTTAGGCATGTTTTCAACTAAAAGGCCGTAGACGGAATTAGTCCCGATGGACTAAAGGAATCCGTTACTCGTGGGTAAAGAGTACACCCTCTGCAGAGATTAAAGCCTATTCGAATAGCCGTGTCCATGGTTAAGGATTACAGTCTGGGATGGGTCAAGTGTTGGTCTTAGTGTCGGTCTTCGGAGGAGATATTGCTAAACCAAACTTGGATACCGACTGGTTACTTGTGAGGACCATGATTAGTATTTTTTGATGGACTAACCCGTTGCATGAATGCATATTAGTGATTTCCTTGCTGTTGGAAATGAATATAATTGTGATGGTAATCATCCTCATGTGCCTTGCATGCATGCCGGAAAGAAATCCGGGAAAGCCTCTGCCTTGGGTAGGCGTGAGCTTGTCGCCGGTCCCCGTCGGGACGGTTATGTCCGGCATGGCATGGTAAGGTATATTGAGTGGTCATTTGTTGGTTGAAATATATTTTGTTATACATGTCATGCAGGGAATTTATAAACCTCCTGAGTCGACCGTAGATCGAGTCTTGTTCCAGTAACCCCCATACTTGTTTTGTACTACCACTTGTCCCTGCCGCAGGTAGGGTACGGTTCACTAAGTCGTCAACCCCTTTCAAGCACACACCGTACAGAGAGGCCATGGTGGAAGATACCAGTTGTAGCTGGTAGGCAGGCCACCTGGTCTGGGGGCATGGGTGTTTCCGGTTGGGACCGAGAGGGGAGGCCACCCCTTAGAGCGCGCGATATAAATTTGATCCCATGCTACGTGAGATTGTAGCCTCCCCACTTAGAGTTTTGCTTAACAAGTGTCGTGGGTGATTCCAGACACCGATGAGTTAAGCTGGTGTGTGCAAGTTAGGCGTGTTTTCAACTAAAAGGCTGTAGACGGAATTAGTCCCGATGGACTAAAGGAATCCGTTACTCGTGGGTAAAGAGTACACCCTCTGCAGAGATTAAAACCTATTCGAATAGCCGTGTCCATGGTTAAGGATTACAGTCTGGGATGGGTCAAGTGTTGGTCTTAGTGTCGGTCTTCGGAGGAGATATTGTTAAACTAAACTTGGATACCGACTAGTTACTTGTGAGGACCATGATTAGTATTTTGTGATGGACTAACCCATGGCATTATTTGTATTATCAAGTATCCCTGGGACGGTTCTACCTCCTGGATATTCATTGTGATTATTTATTTTATAAAGCCCTTTATGTGGTGTTGCTCAGACGCCCGACTGTGGCATTTCTTTTAAAGCCCTTTATGTGGTGTCACTCAGACGCCCGACTGTGGCATTTCTCTTATAAGCCCTTTATGTGGTGTCGCTCAGACGCCCGACTGCAGCATTTCTTTTAAAGCCCTTTATGTGGTGTCGCTCAGACGCCCGACTGTGGCATTTCTCTTATAAGCCCTTTATGTGGTGTCGCTCAGACGCCCGACTGTGGCATTTCTTTTAAAGCCCTTTATGTGGTGTCGCTTAGACGCCCGACTGCGGCATTTTATTCCCACTCTATTACTGCTTATTCATGTTGCATGAAAATAACCTGCTTGCATGCATAAAAGATGTTTTATTTATGACTGACGATGTGATCATGGAATTTTCAGTGCATGATTATCAACTATATTATACCTGTGTTCTTGATGTTTGCGAGTACATTCAAAGTACTCACTGGCTTGTCCCTGGCTATTGTCTTGGCCAGATTTCTGCTTGGAGAGGAGCGTGGCGATGACAGTCTCGAGACCTAAGCAACGGTGATAGCAGCCTCGCAAAGATAGGAGTTAACCTGGTCAGCTGTTCCTGTGGGAAATGGAGTCCCATAGACACTGTCGACCCACAAACCGCTTCCGCCATCAACCACTAGAAACCCAATTGTTGTACTCACAGGCCAGAATGGTCTTGTACCACATATTTTGTTTTTTTTTGCTTGGAATTTTTGTATCAAGTTGGAGCCTCATCATAATTTCCAGAAAAGGGCCGTTGTGCTCACCAGCCCCAGGATTACTGTTAGCTGATGAGGCACCAACTTGTTACAGAAATTCGAAGCAAAAGTGCAAAATATGTAGTACAAGACCATTGTGGCCTATGAGTACATCAAATGGTTTCTAGTGGTTGAGGGCAGAAGCGGTTTGTGGATCACCACGGTCTATGGGACTCCATTTCCAACAGGAACAGCTGACCAGGTTAACTCCTATCTTCGCGAGGCTGCTACCACCGTTGCTTAGGTCCCGAGACTGTCATCGCCACGCTCCTCTCCAAGCAAGTGATCTGGCCAAGACAATAGCCAGGGACAAGCCAGTGAGTACTTTCAATGTACTCGCAAACATTTAGAACACAGGTAAAATATAATGTATCAACATACACTGAAATATTCTATGATCACATCGTCAGTCATAAATAAAATCTTGATGCATGCAAACAAGTTATTTATATGCAACCGGAATATGCAATGACAGAATAAAAAAATGCACCGATCGGATGTCTGAAGCGACGTCTCGAAAGGATAGTAAAACTGAGCATGCCTCAGTCGGGCGTCTGAGCGACGCCACATAAAGGGCTTATAAGAAAATGAAATAACAAACATGCCACAGTCGGGCGTCTGTGCGACGCCGCATAAAGGGCTAATGAGTAAATGAAATAACCGCATGCCACAGTCGGGCGTCTGAGCGACACCACATAAAGGGCTTGTAAAAATAAATAAAATAACAAGCATGCCACAGTCGGGCGTCTGAGCGATGCCACATAAAGGGCTTATAATCATAGTGAATATCCAGGAGGTGGTACCGTCCCAGGGATATTCCTTATTTCAAACAATACAACCGGTTATTCCATAATGATAACAATCATAACCATCATATATCACATGTCATCATCAATATTCGAGTTTAGTGGTTTCTCCTCCGAAGACCGACACTAAGACCGACACTTGACCCATCCCACACTGTAATCCTTAACCATGGACACGGCTATTCGAATAGGTTTAATATCTCTACAGAGGCTGTACTCTTTACCCACGAGTAACGGATTCCTTTAGTCCATCGGGAATAATTCCGTCTACAGTCTTTTAATTGAAAGCACACCTGACTTGCACACACCAGCTTTCACTCGTGTCTGGAATCACCCATGACACCTGTTAAGAAAAACTCTAAGTGGGGAGGCTACAACCTCGCGTAGCATGGGATCAAATTTCTATCGCGTGCTCTAAGGGGTGCCCCCCTCTCGGTCCCAACCAGATATACCCATGCCCCCGGACCAGGTGGCATGCCTACCAGCTACAACCGGTATCTTCCACCATGGCCTCTCTGTACGGTGTGTCCCAAAACAAGGGTTAACAACTTACTGAGCCATACCCCACCTACGGTAGGGACCAGTGGCAGTACGAAACAAGTATGGGGGTTACCGGAACAAGACTCAATCTATGGCCGACTTTGAGGCTTATGAGTTTCCAGCATGACATGTGTAATAAAATTATGTCAACCAACCAATCAACACTCATTATACCTTGCCATGCCATACCGGATATAACCGTCCCGACGGGGACCGGCGACAATCTCACTCCTACCCAAGGTAGAGGCTTTCCCGGATTCCTTTCCGGCATGCATGCAAGGCACATGAGGATGATTATCATCACAAGTATATTCATTTCCAACAGCCAGGAAATCACTAATATGCATTCATGCAAATGATCGTATCACCACATAAAATAACGAGTTCTCCGAAATGAGTTGGTGTTATAAACGTGTTAACCAACACATCCAAAATATTATGCCAGGGTTCAAGATGCTTGCCTTCATGGTGTGGAGAGGTGGGGGGTGCTCTCCAAAATTTTTGAAAGCTTCCTTCTCTCCCAAAAATCCTATTTTCAAAAATATGCAAACAACACATATTTCAAAAACAGTACAAAATAGTTGTTTGGAAAATTTTCAAATAAATCTTAAAATAAACTAGATAGAATTTGAGAGATGTAGGAAAAAGAATCAATTCATTTGGAGTTATAATTAAAAAGTTATAGCCAGTCAAAGTTGTGGTCAAAATCTGTTTTTTTTAAATAAAACAAAAAGAAAACGTTTCAGTCACGAATACGCTTTCGGTGCAGGGAAAACGTACTGGGGAATTATACGTCTTCACTTAAACACGTGGACCGGTGTGGGGGTAACTAACAGTGGGCCCGCCTGGCCCATTGGTCAGGTTTGACCAGTCGCCGCGCCCCTTCTCCCTCCTCTGTCCGAGCGAGGCGAGGCTCCGGCGACTAACGCCGGCGAGCGGCGGCTCCTTGCGGCCTCTGGGGGGCGGGGATGGATCCGCTAGACTGGGGCGGTCCTCCCGGTAGTCGTTGGATCGGCGGAGACGGAGTGAGCTGCCGGCGGCGAGCTTCGCGGCGGAGGGGGTTTCGGGGGCAAAGTGAATTTTCTCCTGCGGCGAGTCCCGAGTAAAATTGAGTGGGGGTTTGGACTCATGAGAGGGAGAGGGAGTTCCTGGTGAAGAGAGTGGAGAGGGGGAGGTCCTGGTGGCGCCGGAGTGAACGAGGCAGTGGCGGCGGCCGTGGTTGCCGGAGAAGGAGACGACCATCTCCGGTCCTTCTACTGCTACGGGAGGATCCGCGAGAGGGTGAGAGAGTTTGCTTGAGGGTTTGGCGAGCTCGGGGGTCCTTATATAGACGGTCGGGGGCGGTTTCGACGATGGCCGAGGATAAGAACGCCGGGACCGCCATTTTGTAGCTAGGGCGACGTGGAGGCGACGAGAGCTAGCAGACACGCTTGGGGATAAGCTTGCGCTGTTCCCAGGGGCAGGTGGCGAGCCGGGGTGGCTTTGGCGGCGCCGACTGTGGCAGAGGCGCTGCGGACGCCGGCGTGCCGCCAAGAGGGCTCTGGCGGTGGCTCTGTAGGGCGCCAGGGCGGGCTGGCGTGTTGTGGCAAGAAGGGGAGCGCGTGGCGTGGTTCTGCAGTGTGGGCCAAGCCAGGGGTGCGACGCGGCGGCTCGTGTGTGCGGCTGCAGTTGGCGCGCTCTGGGCGCGCCCCGTGCACGCCTACCAGCTTCTCGGCGAAATGCCATGGCACTCCAGAGCGCTCGGTTGGAGCTGGGGTTTAGCAGGTCTAGGATATAGGGCTTGCAAGGAGATCAGTGGACAAGCTTGATGGGTCAGAGGATCAAGTTCATAACACAAACTTACACTCATGCCAAATCTGTTCATGCCACAGGTGTTTGTCAAAATGCCAGAGGCATCAGGCAGTTCTTGGAGGGGCCAAAATCTCCAGATAGAAGTCTCTTTGGAGGATGCACAAGAGGGTGGTGAGGTTAGTTGGTGGAAAGCACAAACTGGCTAGTGCAAGTTTTGCAGAACTTCAATTCTGGACAAGAGATAAATGGCATTATTTCAGGAACCAAAATTGATCCAATGGGTGCATGCTCCTGGACTTAGGGGTTTGGTAGGGCTGTCTACAAGTAGGAGAACGAACAAGGTCACTGGATCAAAAATAAATAGGGTTGTAGTAGAAATCACAAGGCTGGACCAGAATGAAAATGAGGTTTATTCACTCAAAATTTTCAAATAACATCACTGGGTTTTGCATAAAGTTGAATCATATGCTACTACCAACATCCCATAATTTTGGTGGAGGCCAGAAGGAAATATTTAAATGGGTTGCAGTGCAAAATTGCACTCTGGACCAGAGAAGAAAAATTGATGCAGAGCTCAAAATATTACATGAATAAAAGATATTTTTGCATAAAAGTGATTTAAAAACATCACATGACATCTCCAAATTTTGGTTGGAATTTTAAGTGAATTTATCAAATGGTTGTAGTTCAAATATGGCCATATAACCTTGGAAAACCATTTTTCAAGAAAATACAAATTAAGCAAATTAATTATGTAATTAGTTCTGCTAATAAAAGAAAAGTTTTTTCTTGAGACATTAAACAAGTCAAATAACATATTTGGAAAGTTTTCACTTTGGGAAAAACTTCATAATAACAAGGGAGAAAATGGTTTCAGAAATCAAAAAGGAGCCCAGAAAATAAAAGTCTTAATTCCTTGGCAAAATTTTAGTTAACAAAACAAGGTTAAAAATTTTGGGGTGTCACAGCACAACCCCCCTTATGAAAAATCTCGTCCTCAAGATTTGATAAGGGTTGTTTTTTTTGAAAATATCTTCCCTGTTAGTTGGAATCAAAAAGCTTACTCATAGCACAAACCTTGTGTGGCCGGGGTTGGTTTTTGGTACGCTCGGAGAAAAATGCAACCGTTCACCGACGTACTCAAGCATGGTTAATAAAAAAAATCGAGGCGCTCAAGCAAACATCATTCAATCATGGCGACACACAAATACAGGGCGTGGCCGTACTAAGGCTCGGTACTAATCGAGTAAATTAGTCTACCTCGTTCATATCCGAGCGGGCGTGCCTTGCGGATGTCGAGGCTTCTCCACGGGTCTCACCGTCGGAATTAGCTGGAGTGGGTTGAGGCTAGCGTGCCCTTTTATAGAAAAAGGGGACGGAGTCTTCCTTCGCACGCTTGCGAAAAGACAATTCAGGATTCGGTCACTCGCGCATGAGCGACAGGTTAGGTTGATAGGTTGGGCACCGACTGCAAAAAGTGTCGGGGTCACTGTGTGGCTATCCTGCATGAGAGGCTTGGCTGGGGTTTGGTTATGGCCTGGTGGGTTGGTTTACCTAGATTTTATAGACCCGGCTAGATAGGATTAGCCAATGGTCAGCCTGGCTCTGATACCAAGTCTGTCACGACCGGTTTTCCGGGCTTTAATTTCTAGAAAAGGGCCATTGTGCTCACCAGCCCCAGGATTACTGTTAGCTGATGAGGCACCAACTTGTTACAGAAATTCCAAGCAAAAGTGCAAAATATGTAGTACAAGACCATTGTGGCCTATGAGTACATCAAATGATTTCTAGTGGTTGAGGGTGGAAGCGGTTTGTGGATCACCATGGTCTATGGGACTCCATTTCCCACAGGAACAGCTGACCAGGTTAACTCCTATCTTCGCAAGGCTGCTATCACCGTTGCTTAGGTCCCGAGACTGTCATCGCCACGCTCCTCTCCAAGCAAGCAATCTGGCCAAGACAATAGCCAGGGACAAGCCAGTGAGTACTTTGAATGTACTCGCAAACATTTAGAACACAGGTATAATATAATTGATCAACATACACTGAAATATTCTATGATCACATCGTCAGTCATAAATAAAATCTTGATGCATGCAAACAGGTTATTTATATGCAATGACAGAATAAAAAAATGCACCGATCGGATGTCTGAAGCGACGTCTCAAAAGGATAGTAAAAGTGAGCATGCCTCAGTCGGGCGTCTGAGCGACGCCACATAAAGGGCTTATAAGAAAATGAAATAACAAACATGCCGCAGTCGGGCGTCTGTGCGACGCCGCATAAAGGGCTTATGAGTAAATGAAATAACCGCATGCCACAGTCGGGCGTCTGAGCGACACCACATAAAGGGCTTGTAAAAATAAATAAAATAACAAGCATGCCACAGTCGGGCGTCTGAGCGACGCCACATAAAGGGCTTATAATCATAGTGAATATCCAGGAGGTGGTACCGTCCCAGGGATATTCCTTATTTCAAACAATACAACCGGTTAGTCCATAATGATAACAATCATAACCGTCATATATCACATGTCATCATCAATATTCGAGTTTAGTGGTTTCTCCTCCGAAGACCGACACTTGACCCATCCCACACTGTAATCCTTAACCATGGACACGGCTATTCGAATAGGTTTAATATCTCTACAGAGGGTGTACTCTTTACCCACGAGTAACGGATTCCTTTAGTCCATCGGGACTAATTCCGTCTATGGTCTTTTAATTGAAAACACACCTGACTTGCACACACCAGCTTTCACTCGTGTCTGGAATCACCCATGACACCTGTTAAGCTAAACTCTAAGTGGGGAGGCTACAACCTCGCGTAGCATGGGATCAAATTTCTATCGCGCGCTCTAAGGGGTGCCCCCCTCTCGGTCCCAACCGGATACACCCATGCCCCCGGACCAGGTGGCATGCCTACCAGCTACAACCGGTATCTTCCACCATGGCCTCTCTGTACGGTGTGTGCCAAGACAAGGGTTAACAACTTACTGAACCATACAGCACCTATGGTAGGGACCAGTGGCAGTACGAAACAAGTATGGGGGTTTCCGGAACAAGACTCAATCTATGGCCGACTCAGAAGGCTTATGAGTTTCCTGCATGACATGTGTAATAAAATTATGTCAACCAACCAATCAACACTCATTATACCTTGCCATGCCATACCGGATATAACCGTCCCGACGGGGACCGGCGACAAGCTCACTCCTACCCAAGGCAGAGGCTTTCCCGGATTCCTTTCCGGCATGCATGCAAGGCACATGAGGATGATTATCATCACAAGTATATTCATTTCCAACAGCCAGGAAATCACTAATATGCATTCATGCAAATGATCGTATCACCACATAAAATAACGAGTTCTCCGAAATGAGGTGGTGTCATAAACGTGTTAACCAACACATCAAAAATATTATGCCAGGGTTCAAGATGCTTGCCTTCATGGTGTGGACAGGTGGGGGGTTCTCTCCAAAATTTTTGAAAGCTTCCTTCTCTCCCAAAAATCCTATTTTCAAAAATATGCAAACAACACATATTTCAAAAACAGTACAAAATAGTTGTTTGGAAAATTTTCAAATAAATCTTAAAATAAACTAGATAGAATTTGAGAGATGTAGGAAAAAGAATCAATTCATTTGGAGTTATAATTAAAAAGTTATAGCCAGTCAAAGTTGTGGTCAAAATCTGTTTTTTTAAATAAAACAAAAAGAAAACGTTTCAGTCACGAATACGCTTTCGGTGCAGGGAAAACATACTGGGGAATTATACGTCTTCACTTAAACACGTGGACCGGTGTGGGGGTAACTGACAGTGGGCCCGCCTGGCCCATTGGTCAGGTTTGACCAGTCGCCGCGCCCCTTCTCCCTCCTCTGTCCGAGCGAGGCAAGGCTCCGGCGACCAACGCCGGTGAGCGGCGGCTCCTTGCGGCCTCTGGGGGGCGGGGATGGATCCGCCAGACTGGGGCGGTCCTCCCGGTAGTCGTTGGATCGGCGGGGACGGAGTGAGCTGCCGGCGGCGAGCTTCGCGGCGGAGGGGGTTTCGGGGGCAAAGTGAATTTTCTCCTGCGGCGAGTCCCGAGTAAAATTGAGTGGGGGTTTGGACTCATGAGAGGGAGAGGGAGTTCCTGGTGAAGAGAGTGGAGAGGGGGAGGTCCTGGTGGCGCTGGAGTGAATGAGGCAGTGGCGGCGGCCGTGGTTGCCGGAGAAGGAGACAACCATCTCCGGTCCTTCTACTGCTACGGGAGGATCCGCGAGAGGGTGAGAGAGTTTGCTTGAGGGTTTGGCAAGCTCGGGGGTCCTTATATAGACGGTCGGGGGCGGTTTCGACGATGGCCGAGGATAAGAACGCCGGGACCGCCATTCTGTAGCTAGGGCGACGTGGAGGCAACGAGAGC
>NC_053023.1:698977522-699002575 GCF_003073215.2 Triticum urartu
TTGTGTGCTACCAAACGTCACAACGTAACTGGGTGATTATAAAGGAGCTCTACAGGTGTCTCCAAAGGTAGATGTTGGGTTGGCGTATTTCGAGATTAGGATTTGTCACTCCGATTGTCGGAGAGGTATCTCTGGGCCCTCTCGGTAATGCACATCACATAAGCCTTGCAAGCATTGCAACTAATGAGTTAGTTGCGGGATGATGTATTACAGAACGAGTAAAGAGACTTGCCGGTAACGAGATTGAACTAGGTATTGGATACCGATGATCGAATCTCGGGAAAGTAACATACCGATGACAAAGGGAACAATGTATGTTGTTATGCGGTCTGACCGATAAAGATCTTCGTAGAATATGTAGGAGCCAATATGGGCATCCAGGTCCCGCTATTGGTTATTGACTGGAGATTTGTCTCAGTCATGTCTACATTGTTGTCGAACCGTAGGGTCCGCACGCTTAACGTTACGATGACAGTTATTATGAGTTTATGCATTTTGATGTACCGAAGTTAGTTCGGAGTCCCGGATGTGATCACGGACATGACGAGGAGTCTCAAAATGGTCGAGACATAAAGATTGATATATTGGATGACTATATTCGGACACCGGAAGGGTTCCGGAGTAGTATCGGATAAAACCGGAGCACCGGGGGGGGGGGGGTACCGGAACCCCCCGGGGGGTTAATGGGCCTCATGGGCCTAATGTGGAGAAGAGGAAGGGGCTGCCAGGGCAGGCCGTGCGCCCCCTCTCCCCCTAGTCCGAATTGGACAAGGAGGGAGGGGCGGCGCCCCCCCTTTCCTATTCTCCCTCCACCTCTCCTAGTTGGACAAGGATTGGGGGAGGGGAGTCCTACTCCCGGTAGGAGTAGGACTCCTCCTACGCGCCACCATAGGGCCGGCCGCACCCCCCCTTGGATCCTTTATATACGGGGGCAGGGGGGCACCTCTAGACAATTGATCAACGTGATCGTTCCTTAGCCGTGTGCGGTGCCCCCTTCCACCATATTCCACCTCGGTCATATCGTTGTAGTGCTTAGGCGAAGCCCTACGTCGGTAGTACATCATCATCGTCACCACGCCGTCGTGCTGACGGAACTCATCCCCGAAGCTTTGCTGGATCGGAGCCCGGGGAGCGTCATCGAGCTGTACGTGTGCTAAGAACTCGGAGGTGCCGGAGTAACGATGCTTGGATCGGTCGGATCGGGAAGACGTACGACTACTTCCTCTATGTTGCGTCAACGCTTCCGCTTCGGTCTACGAGGGTACGTAGACAACACTCTCCCCTTGTTGCTATGCATCACCATGATCTTGCGTGTGCGTAGGAATTTTTTTGAAATTACTATGTTCCCCAACATTCAGCCCATGGGGCCCTCCGGGATGGGTGGCCCCACCCGGTGGACCCCCAGGACCCTTCCGGTGGTCCCGGTACAATACCGGTGACCCTGAAACTTGTCCCGATGGCCGAAATAGCACTTCCTATATATAATTCTTTACCTCCGGACCATTCCGAAACTCCTCGCGACGTTCGGGATCTCATCCTGGACTCCGAACAACTTTCGGGTTACTGCATATTCATATCCCTACAACCCTAGCGTCATTGAACCTTAAGTGTGTAGACCCTACGGGTTCGGGAGACATGTAGACATGACCGAGATTGCTCTCCGGTCAATAACCAACAGCGGGATCTGGATACCCATGTTGGCTCCCACATGCTCCTCGATGATCTCATCGGATGAACCACGATGTCGAGGATTCAAGCAACCGCGTATACAATTCCCTTTGTCAATCGGTACGTTACTTGCCCGAGATTCGATGGTCGGTATCCCAATACCTCGTTCAATCTCGTTACCGGCTAGTCACTTTACTCATACCGTAATGCATGATCCCGTGACCAGACACTTGGTCACTTTGAGCTCATTGTGATGATGCATTACCGAGTGGGCCCAGAGATACCTCTCCGTCATACGGAGTGACAAATCCCAGTCTTGATCCGTGTCAACCCAACAGACACTTTCGGAGATACCCGTAGTATACCTTTATAGTCACCCAGTTATGTTGTGACGTTTGGTACACCCAAAGCACTCCTACTGTATCCGGGAGTTACACGATCTCATGGTCTAAGGAAAAGATACTTGACATTGGAAAAACTCTAGCAAACAAACTATACGATCTTGTGCTATGTTTAGGATTGGGTCTTGCCCATCACATCATTCTCCTAATGATGTGATCTCGTTATCAATGACATCCAATGTCCATAGTCAGGAAACCATGACTATCTGTTGATCAACGAGCTAGTCAGCTAGAGGCTTACTAGGGACATGTTGGTGTCTATTTATTCACACTTGTATTACGATTTCCGGATAACACAATTATAGCATGAATAAAAGACAATTATCATGAACAAGGAAATATAATAATAATGCTTTTATTATTGCCTCTAGGGCATATTTCCAACAGAGGCACCCTAGATGATCAAATTAGGTTATCTTGGATCACAGTAGTAGCCACATTCATCACACTTATTAGCAAACAATAAGAAAATTAGGAGCCACAACTAACCAGAAAGTACTCAACCAAAATTAAGCCATAGCTAACCAGAAGCAACACCAAGTTTTCATCACAGCCCAACAATTCCACTAGGTACCTTACATGAAAGTACTCATGACAACCAGAATAAAGATGTTTAGAACATCAACAGCTAACCAGAAGCAACACAAGTTTTCATCACAGCCCAACAAGTCCACTAGGTACCTTACATGAAAGGTGTCATCACAACCAAAATGCAGATGTTTTGAACATCATCAGCTCACCACAAATTAACACAACTTCACCTACTCCCTTGAGAACAGTTGAACCACTCAGACATCTTAAAGGATGGCTTCCTCACTCTTCCACTACCTGCAACTCTTGGGGGGATGAACTTGTTTCTTCCTCTTGGCCCAGCAGCAGTAGAGGAACTTGGACCAGCACCAGCAGTAGAAGAACTTGGACCAGCACCAGCAGTAGAAGTTAGTCCTTGTAGTTTTAGCTTTCTTTGTTGCCCTTGTAGCAGGAGGAGGAGCAGCTGCAGCAGGAGCAGAAGGAGCTCTCCTTGGTGCACTAGGAGCTGAAGCAGGAGCAGAAGGAGCTCTTCTTGCTACCCTTGGAGCCCTTGGAGCTGGTGGTGCTGGAGCTCTTCTTGCTACCAGCTGTTTGAAAGTTCTGATAAATATGTCTAAGGCAGAATCTTTGTTTGCAATTGGGGAATACATTGTTTATGGCTGTAAGAAGGCCCTGTTTGAATGAACTACAGTTTGAGAATACTACAACAATGCCATGTATGAAATTAATAAACAAAGACAATTAATAAGCAATGCAAGCAATGATTGGAGTAGAGATAGTAGTACCTTTTGCCTGTCAGATATAATAGTGTAGTAGCCAAACTTGCCTGACTCACCACCAATGGCATATTTTAATTGAGTAAGAAACCAAGACCAGCTTGCTGTGTTTTCCTTGTCCACTATTGCAAAAGCAATGGGAAATATGTTATTGTTTCCATCTCTTCCAGTGGCAGCCAAGATTTGCTGCCCTGTGGTCAACTTTATGAAGCAACCATCCACACCTATCATACAAGATCACGAGTAGATTACCAACAAATTAGTGGGTGTGCACATATAAATGTAGAGTCACTAGTTAATTAGTAGGTGTGCACATACCTATGAATGGTCCGCAACCATTAAGGAAACCCTCTTTGCAAGCATTGAGTCAGATGAACAAGCCATGGAATCTTGGGTTTTTGCTTGGATGTAGTTTCAGATGCTTTGTTGTGACAATGCATCTACTTCATGGATTGGTTTCTAGCACAACTTCTAGGTAATCCCTTATCCTATGATATTGTGCCTTCTGATCTCCTATGACTACATTTTTGGCTAGCTTTCTTGCCCTATAGGCCATATGTATAGATACCTCTATTCCATGCTTTTGCTTCAAGTTTGAAATTATAGTCTGGATAGGTGTGTTGGAGTCTGTCCTCAACTGTTGCTCACATTCATGTGCCAACCACTTAGCAGTAACTATTGTGCTCTCTCCTACTACTGGGCAGCTGTGGTGCAAGTTTAGTTTCTTTATACAGAATGTCTTCTCATGTGCTATCTGAGAAGCTGCAATGAAAAATGGACAATTCTCAAATTTGCAGACAACTATAATCCTGTCTGGACAGTTCCTGTGGAAGGCATGGTTCCTATTTTGTGAGATGTGAAAATTAAGAAGTGCCCTCCTGAACTGGGTCACATCTAGGAAACAAAGCTTCTTCATAAATTGCTCTTCGGGGTTCTCCCTTTGCTCATCATACCAAACTCTGGGCTTCTTCTTTTTAGCCCTGCTCTTCCTATCAGTTGGAAGCTTCACACATGGTATTTGAGCCCCATCATTGTCCTCCTGACTTAGGTCACCAGGGTTGCTCTCCTCATCAGATGAAGGAAACCAATCTTCCTTAATAATCTCATCCAAACTAGCATGAGGTCTTGTAATTGGCCCCTTTCTTTTACTTCCTCTGCTACTTCCTCCTATGATGCTCCCTTCCTCCTCCTCCGGTGCCTTGTCCTCCTCCTCCTCCTCCTCCTCATCTGCTTCATATGGCTCATCCACATCAGTGTCCCCTTCAATATGGTGAAGTGGATCATCTCTATGCTTCTTCATTGCCTCAAGCCTAGCAATTATATCCTCATCTGCTAGTAAATCTGTGTCACTGTCACTATCAGTGAAATCTTCAGCCATTAGCTCTGGAAGTTTTCTTTTAGCTGCCTTGTATTTCTCTTTTTCTTTCCCCTTTTTCCTGAACTTCTCAATCTCTTCATTCCTCTTCTGCTCCATCAGTTGCTCAATTTGCTCTTGATCTTGGTCTTGCTCCATGAAATACTCATGCCTCTCTTCACCAATCTCCATTGCAAATTCTGGTACTGGTGCACACTTCTGCTTCAAAAATGAACTCTCCTGTGTGTTAATGACCTGCACTGGCACTGGTTGTGGCTTTGTTGGGCTAGGAAACAGTACTCCTGTTGTATCTATCTCATACACCACTGGCACACCTATTTCAGATAATGGAACCTGCTCCTCACAAACTGGTCCAATGTTCAAATCACTAGGTCTTGGAGCATCACTTTTGATGACTGTTATGTTCACCACCTTCTGACCTTTGATAGCTAGGTCATCCAACATTTCCTCCACCTTATCATCATCTGTCAGTTCTTCCATACCTGAAACCCCAACACCTGGATCTCTGACATAATACATAAAGTTTGTCATCCCATAACCTTCAAGCTCTATTAGTGCAATCAGATTGTAAAATGTGATATCATCCACATTTAGGCTTCTTTCAAGATTATCTCTGTCATGGAAATGGAACCTGACTTCCCACACTTCATCATTCAATCTACAGTTCAAGTAAAGCAATTCAGTTCAAGTAAACAATTCAGTTAAAAGTTAAAGATTCAGTTAAAAATACAGTTTTAGTTAAAAATTCAGTTAAAAGTTAAAGATTCAGTTATATATTCAGTTAGTAGAAACAATTCAGTTAATGTTTCACTTAAATATTTAACTAAAGTTTCAGTTAAAAATACAGTTTAAGTTAAAATTACAGTTTCAATTAAAAATTCAGTTAAAAGTTAAAGATTCAGTTATATATTCAGTTAGTACAAACAATTCAGTTAATGTTTCACTTAAAGATTTAACTAAAGTTTCAGTTAAAAATACAGTTTAAGTTAAAATTACAGTTTAAGTTAAAATTACAGTTTCAGTTAAAAATTCAGTTAAAGTTTCAGTCCAAAATACAGTTAAACTAATCTGTTCACTTAACAATTCAGTACAGGATTTAGTTATAAATTCAGTAACATTTTCATTTAGATATTCAGTTGTAAATTCAGTAATTGAGTAGGTTGAAATTGAGTTCAACATTCAGTAATTTCATGTAATTGAGTAGGTTCAAATTGAGTTTAACATTCAGTAATTTCAGTTAATGTTTAGGTGCCTACTACATACACTTAGAACCCTAGAACTACATAAACACTTCACTTACATGTCTGACCACATAAACAATCTACAACAATAATCCTATAACACTAGATTCACAAACACTCAGAACCCTAACCCTAGAAACCAAATCCGGGTACGGAAAGAGAAAACTTACGAGACACCGCCGAAGGAGGATGCGTAGTGATGGCTCCCCTCTGGATCTTCCTTCACAGCCTTGGCGAACGCCCTCGCCGCCGCGTACTCAACACAGTAAGACGGCGACGGCGGCTGTGGAAGAGGCGGAGCCTGAGATGGGTTTGAACTGCCGCAAACCTCTGTTGGATCTGCAGGAGCACCACTGCCACCAGATGCATCGCCAGCACCACCGCCACCGCCATCATCACCACCATGCGAGGTGGCCATCATCGGCGGCGAGCAGGTGCGAGAGAGGAGAGGGGAGCGGGGCGAGAGAGAGGACAGGGGCGCGAGGGGGGGGGACTGTCTGACAAGGACCGACTGGCGCGGCGTCTTGAGCGTTTTGTTCCTAACGGCGCTGTTTGCCTGTCCGTCATGCCACGTCAACGTTTTCGGGGCCCACCTGTCAGAAAAGAGATCAAACGAGGCTAAACGGCTGTTCAGTGCTTTTTGCAACGGGTTAAGAGATTTTACGGTGTTTTTTGTAACAGATTAATGACTTGGTAGTTTCCTGCAAACCTAGCCATAAATGTGGTGGTTTCTTGCAATTGACTCGAATCTCGATGACTCAGATCTAACCACACCCAGAGGCGGCATCCAGCTAAGCTCGTGGCACGCCATTTAAGGAACAACTCAGTAAATATCACCCAAGGCATTTATAAATAAGCAGGTGACATTGTTTTGTTTAGATCATACCCAATCATGATACAATTGTTCACATACTAACAACCGATGGAGAACAAAAGAGGCAAAACCGAGTATTTTTAACCAGTGTTCTAACCTCTAGTGTAAGGTTACATCCTTAAAGGGCAGAGCACGTTGTTCATCACAAGGTTTATAACTCACATGGCCGTTAAACCAACAAGGTTTTAAACGCCCAACACTGAAACTTGGAAATATCATGAAAAACTGAAAAATCTTAGCAGCTGCAGGGAAACACACATTTATGCAAATGTAAGAACAGAACCGCAACCTCCAGGAAAACTGACCGGTATAGCATAGTGAATAACTCAATATACAAAGCGTCCATAATAATATCGATGGACCACAGTTAACATGACAGCAGAAACACACGACTAAACTTAGAACTTGCGGTCGCAGATTGCTCATCCAGGCAATATGTATGTTAGACTAAGTATATATTAGATATACGTGTTGTAACATAACCTGTATTTGTACGGTTCCCTCTTATAAATATATGACAGCCGTACCCACCAAGGGTATCGAGCATTGTTCCAAACCCTATTTTGTCTAACATGGTATCAGACGACGCGTTCGATCCGCGCCGTGCTTCCGCCTCCTCTGCCGCCGCCGCCGCCGCGTCGGCCTCTGCCGCCGTGCCGCCTCCGTCAACCCTGGCGACGAAATCGCCTTTCATGGCCTCCACGCCGCTCGCCTGTGCCCGTCCGGCTGCATCGGGCTCGCGTCCACCAGCGCCCCGATCGCCCGCGATGCATCCATCGCTCGCCCATGATGCATCTCTAGAGCCAAACTCCCGTGTGCAGCCCCGTGATGGATTAATCTCCCGTGATGCGTCTCTGCCGCAGAATTTCTACAACACGTCTGCGTCGCTGCCGTACGGCAGGACTCCGTCTTGTGATCTGCCGCCGGCTTTAGGCCCCCATGGTGCCCCCGTCCAGGTGCCCTACGGGGGGCCGTATCCCGCGCCGTACGTTGCGCCGTCGCCGGCGCAGTATGCTCCGTCCTCCGCCGTGTCGTACGAGGCGCCGTATGGCGTGCCCTACGTCGCCCCTGCGCCGTACATCGCGCCGCCCCTGCAGCCCTACGGCGTATCTCCCACGGCGCCCTACGGTCATCACCAACACTATCGTGCGCCTCCGTCGGCCGATGCGCTAATTCCGTATAGTGCTCCTCCGACGTACGACTCGCAGCTCTCCGCACCGGTGGCTGAACCAGGACCGTTCCACTTCGCTCATCTTGTAACGGTGAAGCTCTCTGCCGACAACTACCTCCTGTGGCGCGCTCAGGTGTTGCCGCTGATGCGTAGTCACTACCTTGAGGGGTATGTCGACGGTACGCTGCCGTGTCCCCCGGCCATGGTTCCGGTGCCCTCGACCGCTGGTGGCTCCGTCATGGTGTCCAACCCTGCTCATCATCGGTGGATCGCTCAGGATCAAGCTATTCTGGGTGCCATTCAGTCCTCGCTCACTCCCTCCGTGGCCGGCATGGTGGTCTTTGCCGCGACGTCGAGGGACGCATGGGCCACGCTCGACTCCAGCTTCTCCTCGCAGTCGCTGGCCCGTTCCTCTGCCATTCGCAACCAGCTGGGTGAGGTCAAGAAAAATGATCTCTCTGTCACGGCCTTCTTCAACAAGGTCAAAAGTTTGGCTGATACACTGTCGTCTATTGGGAAGCCTCTCCGTGACGAGGAGTTTACTTCGTTCGTTCTCAATGGGCTTGATGAGGACTATGATTCTCTTGTTGAAAATATCAATGGACGTGACACGCCGATGCCGCCTCGCGATCTCTATGCACGCCTCCTCAACACCGAACAGAGGCTCGCTGCTCGCCGCTCCGTTGGCGTCTACACGGAGGGTCCTTCTGCGAACGCTGCTCTCCGCGGGGGCGCCCGCGTTGCCAAGCAGAAAGCGCCGCCGACCTTGGGCAACCAGCCCCGTCCGCCCGCTCCACCTCAGACGGCTGGCCGCAAGCGGCTCCACTGCGAGGCATGTGGTGGTGGGGTTGAGTGTCAACTCTGCGGCATTGAGGGGCACTTGGCGTCTCGCTGCCATCGTCGCTTTAAACGAGATTTTCTTGGCATTGGAAACAATGGGAAGGGCAATGAGAAGCAAGCTGCTCTCGCTACACCGGATCCCGGGTTCACTCCTTCATACTCGGTGGATCCTGCCTGGTACATGGACACGGGTGCTACGGACCATTTGACGAGCCAGCTTGACAAGCTGGCCACTCGCCAGCCCTACACCGGTCACGATCAGGTCCGCACGGCCAATGGATCAGGTATGCCCATCTCACATGTTGGTCATGCATCTCTCCTTTCACGTACCACTAAAACCTTGCGTCTGCTTGATGTCCTTCGTGTTCCTTCAGTCACTCGTAGTTTACTCTCGGTTCCTAAATTAACTCGTGACAACAATGTGTTTGTTGAGTTTCACCCTTTCCATTTTTTTGTTAAGGACCGGGACACGAGGGACGTTCTTCTTAGTGGTCGAGCTCGCGACGGCTTATATGCGCTTGATGTGCCACGAGTCTCTCAAGTTTTCAGTGGTGTTCGGGTGTCATCGTCGTAGTGGCACTCTCGCCTTGGCCACCCTGCTACTCCCATTGTGCGCCATGTGCTTCATCGTCATCGTCTTCCTGTTGAGTCGAGTAATAAGGAGTTTCTAGTGTGTGATGCCTGTCAACAAGGCAAGAGTCATCAGTTGCCTTTTTCTGTATCAAGTCGTGTTGTCACGGCTCCTCTTGAACTTGTGTTTTCAGACGTGTGGGGCTATGCCCAAACTTCTGTTAGTGGTCACAACTATTATGTCAGTTTCATCGATGCTTTCAGTCGCTTTACTTGGATTTATCTTATTAAGCGCAAATCTGATGTGTTTCATGTCTTTATGCAATTTCAAGCACATGTTGAACGATTGCTTAAGCATAAAATTATCCATATTCAGTCAGACTGGGGGGGTGAGTATCGTAACCTTAACACCTTCTTTCAGAAGCTTGGCATCTCACACCATGTGTCTTGTCCTCATACACATCAGCAGAACGGTGCAGCTGAGCGCAAGCACCGTCACATAGTTGAAACTGGCCTGACACTTCTTGCACATGCCTCTGTCCCGTTTCGGTTCTGGAGCGATGCTTTTGTTACTGCCTGTTTTTTGATAAACAGGATTCCCACACGACGTCTTCACATGAAGTCTCCGCTAGAAGTGTTGCTTAATGAAACTCCAGATTACTCCCTACTCAAAGTGTTCGGTTGTGCGTGTTGGCCGCATCTTCGTCCGTACAATAAGCATAAACTTGAGTATCGATCCAAAAAATGTGTGTTTCTTGGATACAGTCCTCTTCACAAAGGTTACAAGTGTCTTCACATTCTGACAAATCGTGTTTACATTTCTCGTGATGTTGTGTTCGATGAGACTGTCTTCCCGTTTTCCACACTCACATCACCAACCGATACTCCCGTCACCGAGTTGCACTCTTTTCCAGTTTTGCCTGATCAATTTATGGATGTTGCATATTCTCCTCTGTTGTTGCCTAACCATGGTGCAGGGACTGGACGAGGCGCTCGACTTGAGCTTCTGGATGATGATACGGCCACAACTGCGTCAGCTGCTGCTACGCCGGGCGAGGCGCTCAACGAGGCTGCCCCCGCCACTACTCCGCCTGACCCCGCTGTCGATCACGCGTGCATGCCCCATGCACGTGGATCCGACGGGGTGCCCGAGTCGTCTTGGCCAGTGGCCCCGCTATCGCCTGGGCCGGCCGAACCTGCGGAGTTGTCGGCCGGGCCGGCTGGACCCGCGGCGCTATCCCCTGGGCCGGCGGCCTCGCAGGTCACCGAGTCTTCGTCGCCTGGTCCGTCGACGCCGATCACGCACGGTTTGTCTTCGCCGACCCTGACCGTGCCACCAGACTCGCCCGCCAGCACGTCCTCCTCGCCGCTGATGGACAGTGGCTCCTCTGGTGTGGCAGCTCCAGTGCCATCTCCGCCTGTCGTCCTGCGTCCCCATACTCGCAGCAAAAGTGGCATCTTCCAACTGAAGAAGCGCACTGACGGCACTGTCGCGTGGCTTGCGGCTTGTGTGGCGCATGCTGAGGCTGACCCTACGACTGAACCACGACATTTTCGAGCAGCGCTTGGCATCCCACATTGGCGTGCTGCGATGGAGCAGGAGATTCATGCTCTTCAAAGAAACAACACTTGGCGTCTTGTTCCACCTCCATCTGGTGTCAATATCATTGACTCTAAATGGGTATTCAAGGTGAAGAAACATGCCGATGGCTCCATTAAAAGGTACAAGGCACGCCTGGTTGCCAAGGGATTCAAACAACGGTATGGCATTGATTACGAAGACACATTCAGTCCTATTATTAAACCAACTACTATTCGTGTTCTTCTCTCTTTGGCTGTTACTCGCGGATGGTCGCTTCGACAGCTTGACGTTCAGAATGCCTTTCTCCATGGAGTTCTGGAAAAAGAGGTTTATATGCGTCAGCCGCCAGGTTTTGTTGATCCGGCTCAGCCACATCATTTGTGTCGCCTTGTCAAAGCTCTCTATGGTTTGAAGCAGGCCCCGCGTGCGTGGCATGCCCGTCTTGGCGCTGCTCTTCGTGCACATGGGTTTGTTCCTTCTACAGCAGACACGTCTCTGTTTATTCTTCAGCGACCTGAGGTGACTATGTACATTCTGGTCTATGTTGATGACATCATCCTTGTCACTTCGTCTGCTTCTGCTACGGATCGGCTTGTGTCTTCTCTGCTACGGGTTCAGTGCCGCCTGTTCCTAAAAAACATCTTGAGATCTTCGTCTCCATCAGAGAAGTCCATCGCTTCGAGCGCAGCCTCCCGTGCTGTGTCGCTGCAAGCTCGGACCTGTTCCCTGTGAGCCAGGTAGTCGTCGTCGACCTCGACGTAGCCATACTTGGCGTACTCGCTTCGTACCCAGGCCTGGAACCTGGAGAATTCCTCTGCAGCCTCATAGAAGTCGCGCGCATCAGCATACTCTGCCACCTTGAGCTCGTCCATCTCCTCTTCCGGCGAGGGAATCAGGTCCGTGTTCTGGAGCTTCAGCGCCTTGTAGCAGGAAGGGGCGCGATCGGGATGTGTCCGGCTGGAGAGGATCGAGGCCACCTCCGCCCGCGGCAGCTGCTTCATCTTTCTGCTTGGACCTGACTTGGTGTAGAAGGCCTTCTTCTTGGCGGCGAGCAGCTCGTCGTCGTCGTCTGCCTCCGCCTTCCTTTTGGCGGCGCACGGCCTCAGCGGGCGCTTCTCCGTCGAAGCACGATGGCACCGCTTCACCTTGCCGGCGCTGGCGCTGGCGCCGGCGGCCACGGCGTGCTTGGCCGCCCTCTCATCCAACGCCATGTTCGCTGTGATGGGCGAACCCTCCTCGCGGGCCATTGGTCGGTTGATCTGATCTCCCGAGGAAGCCTCAGACAACGCGCCACGAGATCTGAGGGGGAATAGCATTTTCTCAAGACTATATAAAGAGACTATTGGGGGAGAGAGTCGGAGTCGGAACCGGAGTCGGAGTTTGATTCGGACATGGACAACCTCTTGAGTAAGTCGGATCGAATCATTAGTTCCTACTTATATCGTTCAAGGGATCCCCATGTGACATTGTCATCGATCAATCGAACAAGAAGAGCTTTTTTGCATTCCATCTATCTCGTGCATAGTTGGCCCATTCATAAGAGAGATGGAGCAAGGGAAGAGCTGGATTCAGAGGAACAGAAGAAGAACACTTGTGGGCAATTAATCTGAAGAGAAGATGCACAGCGTGTGCGGGTTAAAAACAAATGCGCCGTTGCCGGGGATCGAACCCGGGTCACCCGCGTGACAGGCGGGAATACTCACCACTATACTACAACGACTTGTTGAAATTAATTTCGAAATCACATTACATAGCTCATATGAGCTCACGATTTTAAGGGATTTCCGTGAACCACGAATCTGAGGTGCAAAATATTTTTCCGGAGGCACGGCATGGAGAAAATTAATCCGACAATTCTTTTTCTCACATGTAATATGTTTTTAATGATCTATTCAGCGAAATGAATGATGTTAGTACTAAACTCGACAATCAATGTTGTTGTTGATACTGTTGTTCTTATCGAATAGCCACATGACATGTGGAGGATCGCTAGGCTAGCAACTCAACTAGGTATACCCTACTACCTATGATTCATTTTCCCTTGTCTTGCGGCTAGCTTTCACCCCGCCTTGGCATCGTTTCTGGTTGGTGGTGGTGGTGGTCGTGGTGGTGGTGTCCTGCCAATGGAGCTGCCTCATCCACTAGATCAACCTTTATAAAAGGCCCGATGCCAAATGAGAAACAACCATTCACATACATCGTCATCTTCGCAAGAGTCATGTTCATCAACCTTAGCCGCTGTCATTTCTCATCTACATTTTCATAGCCACCACCTTCATCATCATCATAGTTCTCAGCCATCTATCCATACTTTGTAACCGTGCATCACATCCGGCATCTATTGTAATATATATTATCAATCAATCAATCTTTATGATGTGTTCTTCAATGATTTTTTTCTGTGATCCGATCTCCATATGTGAGTAGTTCAGTAAGGTCATGGGTTGATGCAAGGTCTTGCAACTTGATGTATTTGTTGGAGGGGTCGATGGAAGTACTTTGAATTAACATCGCATATGTGTAACATAAAATTTCTTCGTAGTTGTCTCTCGTCTCGTTCGTGTTCTTCGTCCTTGCAGGTAATCAGGATTATGGAAAACTAGCCACATAGAGGCTAAGGCCTAAGGACAGAGAGACCATGATATGTTATTCTAAACATCAGTGACATAATGGTTTAGTAAGGTAACATGGATCCTATCTTTGGGGATACAAGAGATGTAGCCATTAAATGACAAATGCTTTTGTTTGATTATTCCTATCTTAATTACTGGGGCAACCCCGCGCGGCAGATAGAGCCTTTGGTTGGACAACTAACTCTTAAGTCAGGATGCACACTGGTCAATATGTAATTTGGAAACATCCCCTACTTTGATACGTAGCAAGCAAATCTTGGTAGATGACTTTCAGGGCACAAATTAAGATAATAATGGTATCGACAAAAATATATGGTTGTAAGCATAAATCCCTATACTCATGCCTATTTTCTCTATAAGTGTTTCTAGTGTCAACTTGATTTCAATCCGGTTAAAAGCTGGAATCTAATTCTCTTACAAAAGCTTGTGAGAAACGCTTGACTTAAAGGGTACTGTTCTCTCGTGGATTCGATAATTCAGGGTCACCTATAGGGAAAAAGGTGAGAATCCTTTCTGCTCCTTTACCGGATCACTAAGAGAAACTCTAGCAGACCCCACATCCCGCCGGCCCGCAAAACGCGTTTGTCGCGCAAAATGGCCTTTGCGGGCTGGCGCGGACGGCCACAGATGCAGACCCCTCAAACGGACCCGTAAATAAGCATATTCACGGAATATGTTTTTTAGGGGTCGGCTTTGCGGGGTCTGCTCTTTGCACCGCTGCATCCCGCATCTCATCGGCCCGCAAATATCAAATCCAACATAATACAACAATCGGAAACAAAACTAAATTATTCAAATCAAACATAATACAATAATCATCCACATTACACATAATTATTCAAATCACCATAGCAAACTTAAATAATGCAATACAAAACTTGTCATGAATACAAAAATGAGTCATTGTCCAGCCCTTTGCCAATGGTGCTCAATAAGATCCTCCTGAAGTTGAAAGTGTGTGTTTGCATTTTCAATCTCCTAGTATGTCTGAAGAAAAGCTCTAATGCGGTTAGGGTCTCTAGCTGGTTTGACACGGCTACCCGTATTGTCGTGGAAGAATTCCAAGTTCATTCATCTCTCATCTTCAAGAATCATATTGTGCAGGATAACACATCATGTCATGATATTTTTCAAGGTTTTCTTATCCCAAAACTGAGCAGGACCACGGACAATGGCAAACCTAGATTGCAAAACACCGAATGCTCTTTCAATGTCTTTTCGGGCTGCCTCTTGCACCCTTGCAAATTCACATTGTTTTTAAGTTTTGGGTTCTTTGATACTTTTGAAAAATGTGCACCAAGGAGGGTATATACCATCTGCAAGATAGTACCCTTTGTGTATTCATGCCCATTGATTGTGTAGTTGCAAGCAGGAGCATCACCACTAGCAAGCCTAGCAAACAAATGAGACCGTTGCAACACATTGATATCATTGAGAGTGCCCGGCATACCAAAAAAGCAATGCCAAATCCATAAATCCTCGGATGCTACGGCCCCTAGCACAATTGTTGCATCACGAGACTTGCCACAATACATTCCTTGCCATGCCTTGGGGCAATTTTGTTGGGGAACGTAGTAATTTCAAAAAAATTCCTACGCACACGCAAGATCATGGTGATGCATAGCAACGAGAGGGAAGAGTATCGTCCACGTACCCTCGTAGACCATAAGAGGAAGCGTTATGAGAACGCGGTTGATCTAGTCGTACGTCTTCACGATCTGACCGATCCACGTACCGAACATACGACACCTCCGAGTTCAGCACACGTTCAGCTCGATGACGTCCCATGAACTCCGATCCAACAGAGCTTCACAGGAGAGTTCCGTTAGCACGATGGCGTGATGACCGTGATGATGTTGCTACCAACGCAGGGCTTCGCCTAAGCACCTCTACGATATGATCGAGGTGGATTATGGTGGAGGGGGGCACCGCACACGGCTTGGAACAATCAACTTGTGTCTTGGGGTGCCCCCTGCCCCTGTATATAAAGGAGCAAGGGGGGACGCCGGCCGACCCTTGCAGGGTGCGCCAGGAGGAGGAGTCCACCTACTAGTAGGAGTAGGACTCCCCTTTCCTACTCCTACTAGGAGGGGGAAATGAAGGAGGAGAGGGAGAAGGAAGGAAAGGGAGGAAAGGAGGAAAGGGGGGCCGGCCCCCTAGTCCAATTCGGTTTGGGCTAGGGGGGCCACGCGCCCTGCCTTGTCCTGCCTCCTCTCTTCCACCACTTGGCCCATGAGGCCCAATACTTCTTTCCCCATATACCCGTAACTCCCCGGTACTACGAAAAATACCCGAATCACTCGGAACCTTTCTGATGTCCGAATATAGTCGTCCAATATATCGATCTTTAGGTCTCGACCATTTTGAGACTCCTCGTCATATCCCCGATCTCATCCGGGACTCTGAACTACCTTCGGTACATCAAACACATAAACTCATAATATCGATCATCACCGAACGTTAAGCGTGCGAACCCTACGGGTTCGAGAACTATGTAGACATGACCGAGACACGTCTCCAGTCAATAACCAATAGCGGAACCTGGATGCTCATATTGGTTCCTACATATTCTACGAAGATCTTTATCGGTCAAACCGCATAACAACATATGTTGTTCCCTTTGTCATCAGTATGTTACTTGCCCGAGATTCGATCATCGGTATCTCAATACCTAGCTCAATCTCGTTACCGGCAAGTCTCTTTACTCGTCCGTAATGCATCGTCCCGCAACTAACTCATTAGTCACATTGCTTGCAAGGCTTATAGTGATGTGCATTACCGAGAGGGCCTAGAGATACCTCTCTGACAATCGGAGTGACAAATCCTAATCTCGATCTATGCCAACTCAACAAGTACCATCAGAGACACCTGTAGAGCACCTTTATAATCACCCAGTTACGTTGTGACGTTTGGTATCACACAAAGTGTTCCTCCGGTATTCGGGAGTTGCATAATCTCATAGTCAGAGGAACATGTATAAGTCATGAAGAAAGCAGTAGCAACAAACTAAACGATCATCGTGCTAAGCTAACGGAATGGGTCAAGTCAATTACATCATTCTCTAATGATGTGATCTCGTTAATCAAATGACAACTCATGTATATGGCTAGGAAACTTAACCATCTTTGATTCAACGAGCTAGTCAAGTAGAGGCATACTAGTGACACTCTGTTTGTCTATGTATTCACACATGTACTAATTTTCTGGTTAATACAATTCTAGCATGAATAATAAACATTTATCATGATATAAGGAAATAAATAATAACTTTATTATTGCCTCTAGGGCATATTTCCTTCAAATTTTTCCAAGTCCAATGCATACAATCAATGCTACCTAGCATGCCAGGCCAACCTCTCCTCTCATTAGATGCCATCAATTTCTTTGTGTCATCTTTGTTGGGTACCCGAAGATACTCAGGACCAAAGACACGGATGATCACCTTTGCAAATCTACGCACATACTCAATTGTAGTATCTTCACCAATGCGAAGGTACTCATCGACATAGTCAGCCGGAACACCATACGCAATCACTCGCATTGCCACAGAGATTTTTTGATATGCACTAAATCCCTTGAAGCTCGCAGTATTTCTTCTTTGAGTAAAATACCGGCAATTTTCCTCGCAAGCTTGAACAATTTTGACAAAGAGGGATTGATAACCCACAAGTATAGGGGATCGCAACAGTTTTTGAGGGTAGAGTATTCAACCCAAATTTATTGATTCGACACAAGGGGAGCCAACGAATATTCTCAAGTATTAGCAGCTGAGTTGTCAATTCAACCACACCTGGAAACTTAATATCTGCCGCAAAGTGTTTAGTAGCCAAGTAATATGATAGTAGTGGTAACGCTAGCAAAAGGTAATGATAACAAAAGTAATGTTTTTGGTATTTTGTAGTGATTGTAACAATAGCAGCGGAAAAGTAAATAAGCGAAGAACAATATATGGAAAGCTCGTAGGCAATGGATTATCATGTAACAATCATAACCTAGGGTGACACAGAACTAGCTCCAATTCATCAATGTAATGTAGACATGTATTCCGAATATAGTCATACGTGCTTATGTAAAAGAACTTGCATGCCATCTTTTGTCCTACCCTCCCGTGGCAGCGGGGTCCTAGAGGAAACTAAGGGATATCAAGGCCTCCTTTTAATAGAGTACCGGACCAAAGCATTAACAAATAGTGAATACATGAACTCCTCAAACTACGGTCATCACTGGGAGTGGTCCCAATTATTGTCACTTCGGGGTTCCCGGATCATAAAACATAGTAGGTGACTATAGACTTGCAAGATAGGATCAAGAACTCTCATATATTGATGAAAACATAATAGGTTCAGATCTGAAATCATGGCACTCGGGCCCTAGTGACAAGCATTAAGCATAGCAAAGTCATAGCAACATCAATCTCAGAACATAGTGGATACTAGGGATCAAACCCTAACAAAACTAACTTGATTACATGATAAATCTCATCCAACCCATCACCATCCAACAAGCCTACGATGCAATTACTCACGCATGGCGGTGAGCATCATGAAATTGGTGATGGAGGATGGTTGATGATGACGACGGTGACGGATTCCCCTCTCCGGAGCCCCGAATGCACTCCAGATCAGCCCTCCCGAGAGGTTTTAGGGCTTGGCGGCAGCTCCGTATCGTAAAACGCGATGAATCCTTCTCCTTGATTTTTTCTCCCCGAAAGTGAATATATAGAGTTGGGGTTGAGGTCGGAGGAGCTCCAGGGGGCCCACGAGGTAGGGGGCACCCAGGGGGGGGCAGGCGCGCCCCACCCTCGTGGCTAGGGTGTGGGCCCCTTGGTCTTGATCTTTTGCCAGTATTTTTTATTATTTCCAAAAAGACGCTTCGTGGAGTTTCAGGTCATTCCGAGAACTTTTGTTTCTGCACATAAATAACACAATGGCAGTTCTGCTGAAAACATCGTCAGTCCGGGTTAGTTTCATTCAAATCATGCAAGTTAGAGTCCAAAACAAGGGCAAAAGTGTTTGGAAAAGTAGATACGATGGAGACGTATCAACTCCCCAAGCTTAAACCTTTGCTTGTCCTCAAGCAATTCAGTTGACAAACTGAAAGTAATAAAGAAAAACTTTTACAAACTCTGTTTGCTCTTGTTGTTGTAAATATGTAAAGCCAGCATTCAAGTTTTCAACAAAGATTATAAACTAACCATATTCACAATAACGCCTAGGTCTCATGTTTACTCATATCAATGGCATAATCAACTAGCGAGCAATAATAATAAATCTTGGATGACAACACTTTCTCAAAACAATCATAATATGATATAACATGATGGTATCTCGCTAGCCCTTTCTGAGACCGCAAAACATAAATGCAGAGCACCTTTAAAGATCAAGGACTGACTAGACATTGTAATTCATGGTAAAAGAGATCCAGTCAAGTCATACTCAATGTAAACTAACAGTAATGAATGCAAATGATAGCAGTGCTCTCCAACTGGTGCTTTTTAATAAGAGGATGATGACTCAACATAAAAGTAAATAGATAGGCCCTTCGCAGAGGGAAGCAGGGATTTGTAGAGGTGCCAGAGCTCGGTTTTGAAATAGAGGTGAATAATATTTTGAGCGGTATACTTTCATTGTCAACATAACAACCAAGAAATGGCGATATCTTCCATGCTACACACATTATAGACGGTTCCCAAACAGAATGGTAAAGTTTATACTCCCCCTCCACCAACAAGGATCAATCCATGGCTTGCTCGAAACAACGAGTGCCTCCAACTAACAAGAGTCCCAGGGGGAGTTTTGTTTGCAATTATTTTGACTTAATTTGCATAAAGCATGGGACTGAGCATCCCGGTGACCAGCCATTTTCTCGTGAGTGAGGAGCGGAGTCCACTCCTCTTGAGAATAACCTGCCTAACATGGAAGATACAGACAACCCTAGCGGATACATGAGCTATTCAAGCATACAAAACAGGATATTTATTTGAAAGTTTAGAGTTTGGCACATACAAATTTACTTGGAACGGCAGGTAGATACCGTATATAGGTAGGTATGGTGGACTCATATGGAATAACTTTGGGGTTTATGGGATTGGATGCACAAGCAGTATTCCCGCTTAGTACAGGTGAAGGCTAGAAAGAGACTGGGAAGCGACCAACTAGAGAGCGAGAACAGTCATGAACATGCATTAAAATTAATCGACACCGAATGCAAGCATGAGTAGGATATAATGCACCATGAACATAAATATCGTAGAGCCTATGTTGATTTTGTTTCAACTACATGCGTGAACATGTGCCAAGTCAAGCCACTCGAATCATTCAAAAGAGGATACCACCCTATCATACCACATCACAACCATTTTAATAGCATGTTGGCACGCAAGGTAAACCATTATAAGCTCATAGCTAATTAAGCATGGCATAAGAAACTATGATCTCTAGTTGTCATTGCAAACATGTTTATTCATAATAGGCTGAATCAGGAACAATGAACTAATCATATGTACAAAAAAAGAGAGGTCGAGTTCATACCAGCTTTTCTCATCTCAGTTAGTCCATCATATATCGTCATAATTGCCTTTCACTTGCATGACCGAACGATGTGGATAATAATAATAGTGCACGTGCATTGGACTAAGCTGGAATCTGCAAGCATTCAATAAAACAGGAGAAGACAAGGCAATATGGGCTCTTTTGTTTGATCAACAATAATGCATATAAGAGCCACTTCAACAATTTAATTATGGTCTTCTCCTATCGACCCCCAAAGAAAAGAAAAGAAATAAAACTATTTACACGGGAGAGCTCCCAACAAGCAAAAGAAGAACAGGAAATCTTTTTGGGTTTTCTTTTTAATTACTACTACAAGCATGGAAATTAAAACTAGCTAAAAGCTACAACTAATTTTTTTTGTTTTTCTTAAGGTTTATTAAGCACACAAGAAGAAAGCATAAAAAGAGAAAATAAACTAGCATGGATATTACAATGAAAAAGTATGAGCACCGACATCTAGCAATGAGTGTGTGAACATGAATGTAATGTCGGTGAGAAATACGTACTCCCCCAAGCTTAGGCTTTTGGCCTAAGTTGGTCTATGGCCACGGTTGGCCTGGCGGATATCCATAGTAATAGTTGGGGTCGTACTGTGAAGAAGAAGACTCTGATTGCCACTGGTTGGCAATCATCTCCGGATCCCACTGGTAATTAGACTGTCGTGGAGGATCAACTTGTGGTTCCGACTCTGGCTCTGTGGCTGATGTAGGGTTCCGGTAAGTGTGAATGTCCTCCGGCGAGACGAGGTACTGGCTTGTAGATAAATCAAACAAGGAAGGAGCAGGCAAGGTGATAGTCTCAGGATGACGTTTATCAAAGAACAATTTGTATTTAAGCTCCCCTTCCCTATTCTTTATAATAAAATCATGCACTACCATACTCTTATAATCTAAATAAACAGGAGGCAGCAATTTTTCTCCCTTCTCATAATGCCTAATAGGTATGTTAAAATGTGCAGCTAGGCGTGAGGCGAAGATGCCTCCAAAGACGGGGCCCTTAGTGCGGTTAAGATTTAACCGCTTTGCAATAATAGCACCCATGCTGAATGTATCATCACGAAATAAAGCATGGCACAAAATAACGATATCAGGGGCACTCAGGTTTCCATAGTTTCCGCGCCCAATCAAGCATCTACTAGCAAATATAGCAAAGTAACATAGAACAGGAAAGTGTATGCTAGTAGTTCGTGCATCGGAAACCTTCCTTGTTTCCCCTACAGTGATGGTATCAATAAACCCATCCACATCGCCGCGATGTGGTTCCTCTAGGCTACCCTCGAAAGGTATTTTGCAAACCCTGCAAAATTCATCTAGTGACGTCTTCTTAACCACATCATATAAATGGAACTCTACTGAAGGAGGTGATTCCCTAGGATAATAGTAGAAGTTTTGCACAAAATTATTGGTGATTAAGAGATACTGTTCGCGTTGGTCGCGAAGGAAGTTGGTGAGGCCTGCATTCTTAGCCAATTTATAAAAATCATCATAAATCCCGGCTGCTCTCAAGAAATCATCACAAGGCCATTCACATGGCCGAATCTCCGCGATGCGAGGCAGATTATATTTGGGCTTCTTTGCTTCTTCATTTTGCTTTTCCTTTGAGCTTCGGCTCGATGAGCCCCTCAAAAATCTCTTCATTATTTTCTAAAAATTCTGAAATTTTTAGTAACTTCAAAATAAAAGTGAACCAAACGCAACAAAATTGATAGCAACTACTCCTACAAGTGCCTAGAGCCTATATCATGCATCAAAACTACGTGGAACCATATAAATTTGACATGCAAGCTCAAGAACAGGGTCACCTAAGTAGCAAAAATATGCAATGAATAAAGCATTAGAACAAAAACTAATTGGACCAATGGAGGAGTCACATACCAAGGAACAATCCCCCCAAGCAGTTTTGTGAGAGGTGCTTTGAGCAAGGAGATCGAAAATCGCAGCCAAATGAGCTAGAACTCGTGCTTGAGCTGGATGGTGATTTTTTTTGGGAGGAAGAAGTGTATGAGTGATATGTCTCCGTAGTATCTACTTTTCCAAACACTTTTGCCCTTGTTTTGGACTCTAACTTGTATGATTTGAATGGAACTAACCCAGATTCAGCAGAATTACCATGGTGTTGTTTTATGTGCAGAAAACAAATATTCTCAGAATGACCTGACACTTCACGAAACATCTTAGAAAAAACAATAAAAAAATCCTCGCCAAAGATGAAGACCAGGGGGCCCACACCCTTCTCACGAGGGTGGGGGCGCGCCCCCTACCTCGTGGGCCCCCTGGAAACCCTCCGACGCCAACTCCAACTCTATATATTTGCTTTCGGAGAGAAAAAAATCAGAGAGAAGAAATCATCGTGTTTTACGATACGGAGCCGCCGCCAAGCCCTAAAACCTCTCGGGAGGGCTGATCTGGAGTGCATTCGGGGCTCCGGAGAGGGGAATCCGTCACCGTCGTCATCATCAACCATCCTCCATCACCAATTTCATGATGCTCACCGCCGTGCGTGAGTAATTGCATCGTAGGCTTGTTGGATGGTGATGGGTTGGATGAGATTTATCATGTAATCGAGTTAGTTTTGTTAGGGTTTGATCCCTAGTATCCATTATGTTCTAAGATTGATGTTGCTATGACTTTGCTATGCTTAATGCTTGTCACTAGGGCCCGAGTTCCATGATTTCAGATCTGAACCTATTATGTTTTCATGAATATATGTGAGTTCTTGATCCTATCTTGCAAGTCTATAGTCACCTACTATGTGTTATGATCCGGCAACCCCGAAGTGACAATAATCGGGACCACTCCCGGTGATGACCATAGTTTGAGGAGTTCATGTATTCACTACGTGCTAATGCTTTGTTCCGGTTCTCTATTAAAAGGAGGCCTTAATATACCTTAGTTTCCAATAGGACCCCGCTGCCACGGGAGGGTAGGACAAAAGATGTCATGCAAGTTCTTTTCCATAAGCATGTATGACTATATACGAAATACATGCCTACATTACATTGATGAATTGGAGCTAGTTCTGTGTCACCCTATGTTATGACTGTTACATGATGAACCGCATCCGACATAATTATCCATCACTGATCCGGTGCCTACGAGTTTTCCATATACTGGTTCTTGCTTATTTACTTTTCCGCTGCCACTGTTACAATCACTACAAAATACCAAAAACATTACTTTTGCTGTCTGTACTTTTGTTGCTGCTACCACCACTATCATATTACTTTGCTACTAAACACCTTGCTACAGATACTAAGTTTCCAAGTGTGGTTGAATTGAGAACTCAGCTACTAATACTTGAGAATATTCTTTGGCTCCCCTTGTGTCGAATCAATAAATTTGGGTTGAATACTCTACCCTCGAAAGCTGTTGCGATCCCCTATACTTGTGGGTTATCAAGACCAATTTTTGGCGCCGTTGCCGGGGAGCATAACTCTATTCTTTGAGTCACTTGGGATTTATATCTGCTGGACACTGTGAAGAACTTGAGAGATCCAAAAACCAAGATCTATCCCTCAACTACGAGGGGAGGTAAGGAACTGCCATCTAGCTCTACACTTGATTCACCTTCTGTTATGAGTAAGTTAGCGACACCTACACCTGCTTCTGCTATTCGTTCTGATATGTCGCATGTTATTGATGATGCCACTTCTGCTATGCATGATACTTATGATGAAACTGCTTCTATGCCTGATACTACTGTGCCCCTTAGTGAATTTCTTGATGAAGAAATTGCTAGGGCCAGAGAAAAAGAAATAATTGAATCTGAATAAGATGATGATAGTGATGATGAAAATATGCCTGTTATTCCTGAGGGTTATCTTTTTGATATGGAATCTTCTGCCGCTATTTTTGCTTGCAAATATAGATATGAGCTTAAGAGGTTATTAATTAAATGGAACAAAGAATCACTTTGAGATAGAATGAGACCCGACCCTGCTTTTGCTACTTCACCTATATGTGTTCCTGATAAGGATTATGAATTCTCTATTGATCCTGATATAATTACTTTGGTTGAATCTGATCCGTTTTATGGCTATGAATCTGAAACTGTTGTGGCACATCTTACTAAGTTAAATGATATAGCTGCCCTGTTCACTAATGATGAGAGACCGCGTTACTTTTATATACTCAAAATATTTCTGTTCTCATTAAAGGGTGATGCTAAGATATGGTTTATTTCTCTTGATCCTAGTTCTGTGCGTAGTCCCCAGGATATGATTTATTACTTCGCTGCTAAATATTTCCCTGCTCATACGAAACAAGCTGCTTTGAGGGAAATATACAACTTCATGCAAATTAAAGAAGAGAGTCCCACAAGCTTGGGGGAGGCTTCTCAAGTTACTTAATGCTTTGCCTGATTATCCTCTGAACAAACCCGAAATACTTGATATCTTCTATAATGGACTAACCGATGCTTCCAGAGATTACCTGGATAGTTGTGCTGGTTCTCTTTTCAGGGAAAGAACACTAGATGAAGCTGAAATGCTATTGAATAATATGTTGACAAATGAAAATAATTGGGCACCTCCTGAGCCAGCTCCTGAGCCATCTCCTGCTCCAATTACTGAGCCTATTCCTAAACCAACTCCGAAGAAGAGAGGTGTTTTATTTCTCAGCCCCGAAGACATGCAAGAGGCAAAGAAATCTATGAAAGAAAAAGGTATTAAAGCTGAAGACGTTAAGAATTTACCTCCTATTGAAGAAATACATGGTCTTAATTCACCGCCTGTTGAAGAAACATATGATCTTAATTATTTATTTACTAAAGAACCTCTTGATCCCGATATCCCGACATAGGTAGTAAAGGTAAATTCTCTCTATAGATTTGATGAAGGTGA
>NC_053023.1:699003575-699044926 GCF_003073215.2 Triticum urartu
TTAGGATTTGTCACTCCGATTGTCGGAGAGGTATCTCTGGGCCCTCTCGGTAATGCACATCACATAAGCCTTGCAAGCATTGCAACTAATGAGTTAGTTGCGGGATGATGTATTACAGAACGAGTAAAGAGACTTGCCGGTAACGAGATTGAACTAGGTATTGGATACCGACGATCGAATCTCGGGCAAGTAACATACCGATGACAAAGGGAACAACGTATGTTGTTATGCGATCTGACCGATAAAAGATCTTTGTAGAATATGTAGGAACCAATATGGGCATCCAAGTCCCTCTATTGGTTATTAACCGGAGACGTGTAGTACATCATCATCGTCACCACGCCGTCGTGCTGACGGAACTCATCCCCAAAGCTTTGCTGGATCGGAGCCGGGGGAGCGTCATCGAGCTGTACGTGTGCTAAGAACTCGGAGGTGTCGGAGTAACGGTGCTTGGATTGGTCGGATCGGGAAGACGTACGACTACTTCCTCTATGTTGCGTCAACACTTCCGCTTCGGTCTACAAGGGTACGTAGACAACACTCTCCCCTCGTTGCTATGCATCACCATGATCTTGCGTGTGCGTAGGAATTTTTTTGAAATTACTACGTTCCCCAACAGTGGCATCCGAGCCTAGGTTTTATGGTTTGATGTTATATGCATGAGTAGAACACAAGTGAGTTGTGGGCGATATAAGTCATACTGCCTACCAGCATGTCATACTTTGGTTCGGCGGTATTGTTGGATGAAGCGGCCCGGACCGACATTACGCGTACGCTTACGCGAGACCGGTTCTCCCGACGTGCTTTGCACAAAGGTGGCTTGCGGGTGACTGTTTCTCCAACTTTAGTTGAACCAAGTGTGGCTACGCCCGGTCCTTGCGAAGGTTAAAACGGAGTCAAATTGACAAACTATCGTTGTGGTTTTGATGCGTAGGTGAGGTTGGCTCTTACTTAAAGCCCGTAGCAGCCACGTAAAACTTGCAACAACAAAGTAGAGGACGTCTAACTTGTTTTTGCAGGGCATGTTGTGATGTGATATGGCTAAGACATGATGCTAAATTTTATTGTATGAGATGATCATGTTTTGTAACCGAGTTATCGGCAACTGGTAGGAGCCATATGGTTGTCGCTTTATTGTATGCAATGCAATCGCGATGTAATGCTTTACTTTATCACTAAGTGGTAGCGATAGTCGTGGAAGCATAAGATTGGCGAGACGACAATGATGCTACGATGGAGATCAAGGTGTCGCGTCGGTGACGATGGTGATCATGATGGTGCTTCGGAGATGGAGATCACAGGCACAAGATGATGATGGCCATATCATATCACTTATATTGATTGCATGTGATGTTTATCTTTTATGCATCTTATCTTGCTTTGATTGACGGTAGCATTATAAGATGATCTCTCACTAAATTATCAAGAAGTGTTCTCCCTGAGTATGCACCGTTGCGAAAGTTCTTCGTGCTGAGACACCACGTGATGATCGGGTGTGATAGGCTCTACGTTCAAATACAACGGGTGCAAAACAGTTGCACACGCGGAATACTCAGGTTATACTTGACGAGCCAAGCATATATACAGATATGGCCTCGGAACACGGAGACCGAAAGATCGAGCATGAATCATATAGTAGATATGATCAACATAGTGATGTTCACCAATGAAACTACTCCATCTCACGTGATGATCGGACATGGTTTAGTTGATTTGGATCACGTGATCACTTAGAGGATTAGAGGGATGTCTATCTAAGTGGGAGTTCTTAAGTAATTTGATTAATTGAACTTAAACTTATCATGAACTTAGTACCTGATAGTATCTTGCTTGTTTATGTTTGATTGTAGATAGATGGCTCGTGCTGTTGTTCCGTTGAATTTTAATGCGTTCCTTGAGAAAGCAAAGTTGAAAGATGATGGTAGCAATTACACGGACTGGGTCCGTAACTTGAGGATTATCCTCATTGCTGCACAGAAGAATTACGTCCTGGAAGCACCGCTGGGTGCCAGGCCTGCTGCTGGAGCAACACCAGATGTTATGAACGTCTGGCAGAGCAACGCTGATGACTACTCGATAGTTCAATGTGCCATGCTTTACGGCTTAGAATCGGTACTTCAACGACGTTTTGAACGTCATGGAGCATATGAGATGTTCCAGGAGTTGAAGTTAATATTTCAAGCAAATGCCCGGATTGAGAGATATGAAATCTCCAATAAGTTCTATAGCTGCAAGATGGAGGAGAACAGTTCTGTCAGTGAGCATATACTCAAAATGTCTGGGTATAATAATCACTTGATTCAGATGGGAGTTAATCTTCCAGATGATTGCGTCATTGACAGAATTCTCCAATCACTGCCACCAAGCTACAAGAGCTTTGTGATGGACTATAATATGCAAGGGATGAACAAGACTATTCCCGAGCTCTTCGCAATGCTGAAAGCTGCGGAGGTAGAAATCAAAAAGGAGCATCAAGTGTTGATGGTCAACAAGACCACTAGTTTCAAGAAAAAGGGCAAAGGGAAGAAGAAGGGGAACTTCAAGAAGAACGGCAAGCAAGTTGCTGCTCAAGAGAAGAAACCCAAGTCTGGACCTAAGCCTAAAACTGAATGCTTCTACTGCAAGCAGACTGGTCACTGGAAGCGGAACTGCCCCAAGTATTTGGCGGATAAGAAGGATGGCAAGGTGAACAAAGGTATATGTGATATACATGTTATTGATGTGTACCTTACTAATGCTCGCAGTAGCACCTGGGTATTTGATACTGGTTCTGTTGCTAATATTTGCAACTCGAAACAGGGACTACGGATTAAGCGAAGATTGGCTAAGGACGAGGTGACGATGCGCGTGGGAAACGGTTCCAAAGTCGATGTGATCGCAGTCGGCACGCTACCTCTACATCTACCTTCGGGATTAGTATTAGACCTAAATAATTGTTATTTGGTGCCAGCATTGAGCATGAACATTATATCTGGATCTTGTTTAATGCGAGACGGTTATTCATTTAAATCAGAGAATAATGGTTGTTCTATTTATATGAGTAATATCTTTTATGGTCATGCACCCTTGAAGAGTGGTCTATTCTTGTTGAATCTCGATAGTAGTGATACACATATTCATAATGTAGAAGCCAAAAGATGCAGAGTTGATAATGATAGTGCAACTTATTTGTGGCACTGCCGTTTAGGTCATATCGGTGTAAAGCGCATGAAGAAACTCCATACCGATGGACTTTTGGAACCACTTGATTATGAATCACTTGGTACTTGCGAACCGTGCCTCATGGGCAAGATGACTAAAACACCATTCTCCGGTACTATGGAGAGAGCAACAGATTTGTTGGAAATCATACATACAGATGTATGTGGTCCGATGAATGTTGAGGCTCGTGGCGGATATCGTTATTTTCTCACCTTCACAGATGACTTAAGCAGATATGGGTATATCTACTTAATGAAACATAAGTCTGAAACATTTGAAAAGTTCAAAGAATTTCAGAGTGAAGTTGAAAATCATCGTAACAAGAAAATAAAGTTTCTACGATCTGATCGTGGAGGAGAATATTTGAGTTACGAGTTTGGTGTACATTTGAAAAATTGTGGAATAGTTTCGCAACTCACGCCACCCGGAACACCACAGCGTAATGGTGTGTCCGAACGTCGTAATCGTACTTTACTAGATATGGTGCGATCTATGATGTCTCTTACTGATTTACCGCTATCGTTTTGGGGATACGCTCTAGAGACGGCCGCATTCACGTTAAATAGGGCACCATCAAAATCCGTTGAGACGACGCCTTATGAACTGTGGTTTGGCAAGAAACCAAAGTTGTCATTTCTGAAAGTTTGGGGCTGCGATGCTTATGTCAAAAAACCTCAACCTGATAAGCTCGAACCCTAATCGGAGAAATGTGTCTTCATAGGATATCCAAAGGAAACTATTGGATACACCTTCTATCACAAATCCGAAGGCAAGACTTTTGTTGCTAAATTCAGAAACTTTCTGGAGAAGGAGTTTCTCTTGAAAGAAGTGAGTGGGAGGAAAGTAGAACTTGACGAGGTAACTATACCTGCTCCCTTGTTGGAAAGTAGTACATCACAGAAAACTGTTTCTGCGACACCTACACCAATAAGTGAGGAAGTTAATGATAATAATCATGAAACTTCGGAACAAGATACTACTGAACCTCGTAGATCAACCAGAGTGAGATCCGCGCCAGAGTGGTACGGTAATCCAGTTCTGGAAGTCATGCTACTAGATCATGATGAACCTATGAACTATGAAGAAGCGATGGTGAGCCCAGATTCCGCAAAATGGCTTGAAGCCATGAAATCTGAGATGGGATCCATGTATGAGAACAAAGTATGGACTTTGGTTGACTTGCCCGATGATCGGCAAGCAATTGAGAATAAATGGATCTTCAAGAAGAACACTGACGCTGACGGTAATATTACTGTCTACAAAGCTCGACTTGTCGCAAAAGGTTTTCGACAAGTTCAAGGGGTTGACTACGATGAGACCTTCTCACCTGTAGCGATGCTTAAGTCTGTCAGAATCATGTTAGCAATTGCCGCATTTTATGATTATGAAATTTGGCAGATGGATGTCAAAACTGCATTCCTGAATGGATTTCTGGAAGAAAAGTTGTATATGATGCAACCGGAAGGTTTTGTCGATCCAAAGGGACTAACAAAGTGTGCAAGCTCCAGCGATCTATTTATGGACTGGTGCAAGCCTCTCGGAGTTGGAATAAACACTTTGATAGTGTGATCAAAGCATTTGGTTTTATACAGACTTTCGGAGAAGCCTGTATTTACAAGAAAGTGAGTGGGAGCTCTGTAGCATTTCTGATATTATATGTGGATGACATATTACTGATCGGAAATGATATAGAATTTCTGGATAGCATAAAGGGATACTTGAATAAGAGTTTTTCAATGAAAGACCTCGGTGAAGCTGCTTACATATTAGGCATAAAGATCTATAGAGATAGATCAAGACGCTTAATTGGACTTTCACAAAGCACATACCTTGACAAGATTTTGAAAAAGTTCAAAATGGATCAGGCGAAGAAAGGGTTCTTGCCTGTGTTACAAGGTGTGAAGTTGAGTCAGACTCAATGCCCGACCACTGCAGAAGATAGAGAGAAAATGAAAGATGTTCCCTATGCTTCAGCCATAGGCTCTATCATGTATGCAATGCTGTGTACCAGACCTGATGTGTGCCTTGCTATAAGCTTAGCAGGGAGGTACCAAAGTAATCCAGGAGTGGATCACTAGACAGCGGTCAAGAACATCCTGAAATACCTGAAAAGGACTAAGGATATGTTTCTCGTATATGGAGGTGACAAAGAGCTCACCGTAAAAGGTTACGTTGATGCAAGCTTTGACACTGATCCGGACGATTCTAAATCGCAAACCGGATACGTGTTTACATTAAACGGTGGAGCTATCAGTTGGTGCAGTTCTAAACAAAGCGTCGTAGAAGGATCTACATGTGAAGCGGAGTACATAGCTGCTTGGGAAGCAGCGAACGAAGGAGTCTGGATGAAGGAGTTCATATCCGATCTAGGTGTTATACCTAGTGCATCGGGTCCAATGAAAATCTTTTGTGATGACAATACTGGTGCAATTGCCTTGGCAAAGGAATCCAGATTTCACAAAGAACCAACACATCAAGAGACGCTTCAATTCCATCCGGGATCTAGTCCAGGTGGGAGACATAGAGATTTGCAAGATACATAACGGATCTGAATGTTGCAGACCCGTTGACTAAGCCTCTTCCACGAGCAAAACATGATCAGCACAAGCTCCATGGGTGTTAGAATCATTAGTGTAATCTAGATTATTGACTCTAGTGCAAGTGGGAGACTGAAGGAAATATGCCCTAGAGGCAATAATAAAGTTATTATTTATTTCCTTATAATCATGATAAATGTTTATTATTCATGCTAGAATTGTATTAACCGGAAAACATAATACATGTGTGAATACATAGACAAACAAAGTGTCACTAGTATGCCTCTACTTGACTAGCTCGTTAATCAAAGATGGTGGTTATGTTTCCTAACCATGAACAATGAGTTTTTATTTGATTAACGAGGTCACATCATTAGTTGAATGATCTGATTGACATGACCCATTCCATTAGCTTAGCACCCGATCGTTTAGTATGTTGCTACTGCTTTCTTCATGACTTATACATGTTCCTATGACTATGAGATTATGCAACTCCCGTTTGCCGGAGGAACACTTTGGGTGCTACCAAACGTCACAACGTAACTGAGTGATTATAAAGGAGCATTACAGGTGTTTCCAAAGGTAGATGTTGGGTTGGCGTATTTCGAGATTAGGATTTGTCACTCTAATTGTCGGAGAGGTATCTCTGGGCCCTCTCGGTAATACACATCACATAAGCCTTGCAAGCATTACAACTAATATGTTAGTTGTGAGATGATGTATTACGGAACGAGTAAAGAGACTTGCCGGTAACGAGATTGAACTAGGTATTGGATACCGACGATCGAATCTCGGGCAAGTAACATACCGATGACAAAGGGAACAACGTATGTTGTTATGCGGTCTGACCGATAAAGATCTTCGTAGAATATGTAGGAGCCAATATGGGCATCCAGGTCCTGATATTGGTTATTGACCGGAGACGTGTCTCGGTCATGTCTACATTGTTCTCGAACCGTAGGGTCCGCACGCTTAACGTTATGATGACAGTTATTATGAGTTTATGCATTTTGATGTACCGAAGGTTGTTCGGAGTCCCGGATGTGATCACGGACATGACGAGGAGTCTCGAAATGGTCGAGACGTAAAGATTGATATATTGGAAGCCTATGTTTGGATATCGGAAGTGTTCCGGGTGAAATCGGGATTTTACCGGGTTACCGGGAGGTTACCGGAACCCCCCGGGAATCATATGGGCCTTAGTGGGCCTTAGTGGAAAGGTGAAAGGGCTGCCCATAAGGGCTGCGCGCCTCCCCCCCCTCCCCTAGTCCTATTAGGATTAGGAGAGGTGGCCGGCCACCCTTCTCCCTCTTTCCCCCTTGGGAATCCTAGTTGGAATAGGATTTGGGGGGGAGTCCTACTCCCGGTAGGAGTAGGACTCCTCCTGCGCCCTCCTCCTGGCCGGCGCACCTCTCCTCCTTGGCTCCTTTATATACGGAGGCAGGGGGCACCTCTAGACACACAAGTTGATCATTGAGATCGTTCCTTAGCCGTGTGCGGTGCCCCTTGCCACCATATTCCACCTCGATCATATCGTTGTAGTGCTTAGGCGAAGCCCTGCGTCGGTAGAACATCAAGATCGTCACCACGCCGTCGTGCTGACGGAACTCCTCCCCGAAGCTTTGCTGGATCGGAGCCCGGGGATCATCATCGAGCTGTACGTGTGCTAAGAACTCGGAGGTGCCGGAGTAACGGTGCTTGGATCGGTCGAATCGGGAAGAAAACGTACGACTACTTCCTCTACGTTGTGTCAACGCTTCCGTTGCAATCTACAAGGGTATGTAGATCAGACTCTCCCCCTCGTTGCTATGCATCACCATGATCTTGCGTGTGCGTAGGAAATTTTTTGAAATTACTACGTTCCCCAACAGCTCGAGTGGCCTCCTTGTGGTCATGATGTTCTTCACGGGATGCCTTCCTCCAACCTGTTTACCTGCTTGACAAGCACTGCAAAGTCTATCCTTATCAAATATGACATCGTTAATTCCAAGGATATGATTTCCTTTAATAAGCTTGTCAAGGTTTCTCATGCCAACGTGACCTAGTCGTCTATGCCACAACCAACCTTTTGAGGATTTAGCAATAAAGCAAGTTTTAGGTTGTGCCTTTTTAGGGAAATCGACAATGTAAAGATCACCTCTACGCATACCAGTAAAGACCATTTTATGATTGTCTCGATGAAACACTTGGGAATCTACCTCAGTAAATAGGACATTCAAACCGAAATCAGCAAGTCTAGATACCGAAAGTAAGTTGTAGCCGAGAGATTCAACGAGCATGACATTTTGAATGGAACTATCATGTGAGATGGCCACCTTACCAAGGCTAACACTTTACCCTTTGAATTATCACCAAAGGTGACATATTTTCAAGGGCCGTCATTTTTAGCAAGCTCACGGAACATCTCTTTATCTCCGGTCATATGATCAGTACATCCACTATCAAGAACCCATTCCTTTCCTCCTGACACATATCCCCAAAGATTTGCCGTAAGACCAAAATGTCTCATTGCATCATCAAGATCGAAGTCACTATCATCATCATCATCATCATCATAGTATCCATGTTCACCATGATCTTGTGACTCATCATTTCCTAGAGAGGGTAATTCATTAGATAAATGATCATCAAAGTGGTCACCTTTATGAATTCTTATAGCTTCGAATATAATATCACTAATGATTCCAACATCTCCTTTAGCACGCTTGAGATTGGTAAGCTCAAATAGACAATCACCAAAACTAGGATCACTAGAGTTCATCTTACTCAAGGCAATAGATTTATGGAGAATTTCATCCAATTTTTTCAAGGAATAATCGGGAAATCGTTCCTCAAGAAATTTCCATATAGTATAGGCACAATTAAGAGTAGGCAAACTAGCAATCAAATTTTTGGGCAATCCTCTAATGATGAGCTCAACAGTTCTAAGATTGCGAATTATGTCAATATCTTCATCTAGGGTAGGATGCAAAGGATCAATATGAGGTGCACAAGGGCTAGCAATATACTTGTTCAAATGATATTGATTGAAAATTACAAGCATCTCATTTTTCCACTCATGAAAATACTCTCCATCAAGAATAGGCACTCTATGTCTAAGACTCCCTAAAGTAGACACATTCATCTTCCTCCAATGGTGATTAAGCCAAGGCAATGGAGACCAAAGCTCTGATACCACTTGTAGGACCTTGAAGTAGATGTGTCTAGGGGGGGGGGATTAGACACTTAATGCTAAAGTTGCAGTTTTTAAGCTTTTTCGGTTTAAGTGGAGTTTAGGCACAATTTCAACATTCATAATACATATCAAGCAAGCATGCAAAGAGTATATAGGCAGTGGAAAGTAAAGCATGCAACTTGCAAGAATGTAAAGGGAAGGGTTTGGAGAATTCAAACGCAATTGGAGACACGGATGTTTTTCCCGTGGTTCGGATAGGTGGTGCTATCCTACATCCACGTTGATGGAGACTTCAACCCACGAAGGGTAACGGTTGCGCGAGTCCACGGAGGGCTCCACCCACGAAGGGTCCACGAAGAAGCAACCTTGTCTATCCCACCATGGCCATCGCCCACGAAGGACTTGCCTCACTAGCGGTAGATCTTCACGAAGTAGGCGATCTCCTTGCCCTTACAAACTCCTTGGTTCAACTCCACAATCTTGTCGGAGGCTCCCAAGTGACACCTAGCCAATCTAGGAGACACCACTCTCCAAGAAGTAACAAATGGTGTGTTGATGATGAACTCCTTGCTCTTGTGCTTCAAATGATAGTCTTCCCAACACTCAACTCTCTCTCACAGGATTTGGATTTGGTGGAAAGAAGATTTGAGTGGAAAGCAACTTGGAGAAGGCTAGAGATCAAGATTCATGTGGTAGGAATGGAGTATCTTGGCCTCAACACATGAGTAGGTAGTTCTCTCTCAGAAATAGGATGCTGGAAGTGTAGGCTTAGTCTGATGGATCTCTCCACGAGTGAAGAGGAGGTGGAGGGGTATATATAGCCTCCACACAAAATCCAACCGTTACACACAATTTACCAATCTCGGTGGGACCGAATCAACAAACTCGGTCGGACCGAAATAGTAAACCTAGTGACCGTTAGAGATTTTCGGTGGGACTGACATGCAACTCGGTAGGACCGATATGATTAGGGTTAGGGCATAATGTAATCTCGGTGAGACCGATTTTGGTAATTAGCTAACTAGAGAGTTGGTCAGGCAAACTCGGTGGGACCGATTACTAAACTCGGTTGGACCGATTTTGGTAATAAGTTAGCCAGAGAGTTTGCATTGTAATCTCGGTAGTACCGATTGCCTAAACTCGGTGAGACCGATTTTGGCAATGGACATACACAGAGAGATTACAATCCCATCTCGGTGAGACCGAGATCCCTATCGGTAGAACCGATTTGCTAGGGTTTGGCAATGGCTATGACAAGTGAAACTCGGTGGCGCCGGATAGAAAGAATCGGTGGGGCCGAGTTTGACTTTAGGTTTAGGTCATATGTGGAAGTGGGAAAGTAGCTGAGGATTTTGGAGCATATCATTAAGCACTTGAAGCAAGAGGCTCATTAAGCAACACCTCATCCCTCCTTGATAGTATTGGCTTTTCCTATGGACTCAATGTGATCTTGGATCACTAAAATGTAAAATGAAGAGTCTTGAGCTTTAAGCTTTAGCCAATCCTTTGTCCTTAGCATCTTGGAGAATTTCCCACAACCTTTAGTCCATGCCACTCCATTGTTGAACTTATCTGAAACATACTAGATAGAAACGTTAGTCCAACAAGAGATATGTTGTCATTAATTACCAAAACCACCTAGGGAGCACTTGTGCTTTCACTCCCCTCCTCGTCCTCGTTCGTCGTCGGCACCACCAGTGATGACGAAGATGATGCCCCTCCGGCCGCCAACGCATACACCAAGTAGTACTACCGCCACTACAGAGGCGTCAAGGGGAAGGGCCCGACAAGGAAGTGATGAACTCCAACGCCTTCCTAGTCGTATTTATCATAGACATAGCTAGTTTAACGAACTATCTAATCTTTGTGAACTTGTTTTGTGTCTGTTGTAATGAACTTGCTATGCCCCATGATATCCTATGTGTTAAAGTTATGTTGTGTTGATCTACGTTGCATGTGATTGTATGAATTTGGAGGTTTGAATATCTGAGGGGCGGCTGCAGATGCAGGCAAATGAGGAGTGACCGTGCGCTATCCATGGACGTGCTCGCCGACATATATACACTCATATTAGGCAAGTCTGGTTGTAGATGCTCTTAGACTTGTTTTCATTTGTCTTTTACGGCCGGCAGCGGATGGAAACCGAGAAGTCTTCCAACCTGAATTTCGCAGGTTGGGATGATTTTTGGGTGGGGACGGTTTGGTCAATGTTTCAGGATGGAGGGGCCACAATTTCTTTTGGATTTTAAGCTCTACTGGGGATATGTTAGAGTGTGTTAAGTCAAAAAACGAGGTTTTGGTACTAAAGTGTTTTTTGGATTGATTAGAGCTACAATACGTGGGACTAAGTAGTAGCCAGGAAAGATAATTAAAAAAAGCCACAAGTCATCATCAAAATGAGCTAGCCTCTGGCATGATATCAAGTTGAGAGTTCATCATACAGTTCCTTGCACTAATTGGCGCTAGCTTGCAAACCTAGCACAAGCCATACAAGAAGATACAAACAACAGAAGATCAACAAAATTGTCATCGATCCCAGAGTGTTTCCACCACTACACGTACTTGCCTCTGTACTTGGGCTTGGAACCTCTGTCAGATTCGGGCTTCTTATCATGCTCCGCCGGGCTGAACACGGCGGTGTGCAGGTTGCCCTCCTCCATCCATTTCTGGTGGTTCTCCCTGAACTCCTGGTGCCGTTCCTCGCCCATCCTCTCGACCTCCTCCGTGTAGGGCCCCACCTTCACCATGGTCAGCAGGACCCGGCTGTACCGCAGGCTTAGGATCTGCTCGCAGGAGGAGACCAGCTTGAAGCAGGGGTGCTCTGGAAATTTTGCCACACCAGCAACATCATCCTCCCGCAACATTGGATAGAAGAAGACGAGCCTGCCACCAACCACCAGCATTCTCGCAGCAAGGTGGAGCAGGTCGTGAACACATTCCGCAAGGCTATATGGTGCGGTTGATGGAATGTGGTTCTCTCTCTTCTCGTCCGGAACTGTGTACGGAGGGATGATTCCTTTTAGGAGCTTCCGACCACCTGACTTGCGCCCACCCGCTCGAACACCATATGGGGGGTCACAAATGATTGCATCAAATATCTGATGGACAAAAGCAGCAGTAGCTTATCATTTCTTGTGACCAGGACAATATAATTAGACAGTATCCGAGGAGTAGCAGCATGCAGCTTACACAGAAGATAACCTCATAATACTAGCATCAAAGGAAAGATGCAATGTTCAGTTCTAGACCACAATCACAAAGCAATGTTAAAATAGTACATTTATTCTATCACACAATAGTCTAAAGATTTTTTTCACAAAGTAATTCAGTTGATATATCTTGCAGTAGTTTCTACAGTGTGCTCCAGGTACTGCTTTTAAGGAGTACTAAGCAAATACAATTGCCATCAATTATTTTCTCATGGGACTATAAACATCAAACATTTCATTGTTTCAAATTAAGATGGATATATACCAACCACATGAAGGTCATATAAACATTCAACTATGTGACTGTGAGTATCATATAAGCACAATTGAAATCACAATCACAGAGCAATTTTAACATAATACAGTTGTTCTATCTCACAATAATCTAAAGATTTTTTCACATAGTAATTCAGTTGATATATCACCCAGTAGTTTATACAGTATGCTCCACATACTGCTTTTAAGCATAGTTAAAAAAATTGTGCATTTTGCCACTGCCTTGCGCTTTAATGGCCAAGGCGCAGATTAAGCGCTAGGCGTTGTGCTATCACCATCAATTAATTTTCTCATGGGACTAAAAAACAAACATTTCATGGTGAATTTGTTACAAATTAAGCTAAATATAACAACCACATGAAGGTCATATAAGCATTCGACTATGTGACTATGTGAGTATCATGTCATTATGTGTCCATGCAAGACTTCAAGCACAACTACAAACATTCGGCAGCATGCATTTGTGCAAAAGGGACGTAGTTGCTGATGCTTTTCTTCATTTCCGACCAGTCACTATGAACAATTCCAAAACTGCAACAGTGATGCACTGAAACATTGCACAAACAACACAAAATGTAGGATAGTGTACCTCCTTCAATCCTGGACGCCAAGGTGGCAGGTTGTTATCTGCTCGCAGCACACACAAAGGCTCTGGCAACTTGTACTGAATAAGACAATATGGTCAATACATTAGATGAATTATAGGTACCCACTATCCACCAACTCACAAACTAAATAAGATGTACTACTTCAAGATCTAATAATGAGGATTCAGACGGTCTCGTAGCAAGCATGCAAGATGCTTCTCTGAACTGAAATTTGGTCAGGTCCACCTAATTACCTGCTCAAAGTTGCTCCAAATGTTGCAATCAGGGCCACGACCATCCCGCACAACCCTTATATCAATATCTGCACCCTGAAAGAACTTTATAAGCGAGACATTGACTAGCAAAAGCACAGCTATGTATTTATTTCTGCAATAAGCACAAACCATAGTCATGGCTCCAAAATGTGCAGCAGCGACTAGAATACTCCCAGTGCCAACAAAAGGGTCATACACAAGTTTCCCAGGCCGTGTGAGCCCCTGGTTGGCCATGAGAAACGCCATTTCACAATCCATTGCAGTCGGACCAATGTACTTCCTGCTCTTCAGCTGATACATCGGCAATAGATGCCTATCTGCTGCTCCAACCTCCCGGCCAAAGAATACCGTCTTCTGGACAACTGGTGGGAGGCCATTCTGTGACCCATAATCATCGGTCTCCAAGACAAAGAACTTGTGTTCGGGCTTCTTCAAATTAACACGGCCCTAAAACAAGAGAAACAACACCCACCATAAGAAGAATGAACAATTGGCATCCACGAATGCCTACCTCTGGAAACTGGAATTACCGAATTAATAGTACAACTACAAGGTAGTAGAAGAATTGTGGCAGCAACCTCGAATGGGATGTAAGTGAACCCCTTTATGATCTCATTCTGCTCTTCGAAGCTGATCACCTTGCCGAAGCTGTCGACGACAATCTTGAACGAGCTTTCCGGCGTCAGGTACGGCAGCTTCCTCTCGTCGGGGTACTCCCGTATGGCCTTCTCCAGTTCGTCGTAGGTGGCGCCTTGTCCCCATAGTTCAAAGATCCCCTTCACGAGCAGGCCTGGCACATGCACGCGGTGTCCGGGATAAACGCGAGATGCTAGGTACAGTAGTACAGTATAAATCAAGAAAGGATGGAGAGGGGAGCTCGCTTACTGCGGTTGGCGATCTGCGCGGCAAGACGCTCGTCGCCGGGGAGGCGGACGAGGTGGAAGGGGGAGTCCTCGTGGTGGTTCTCGGGCATGCGCCACTCGACGGCGTCCCCGGCGCCGGGGCCACCGAAGAGCTCGGCGAGCGATTGCACTTCCGGCCGCCGGTAGTCCAGGAGCCGGTGGTAGAAGACGCAAAGGTACCACATCTCTCCGCCTCTGCTTTCTGCGTACCTCGGGCAGGTCGCCGACGGCGGAGGGCGTGGCGTCTCCGGCGGCGGCGGGGTGGAGGGAATCGAAGCTGGGAGCGTCTAGGTATTGGCCGTAGCGAGCTCGCTCGCACTCTCGCCTATAGGGGGCCCCTTCATGGCCCGGCCCATTATACAGTGTTCCTGTAACGTTGATTTGGGTCTGCGTTTTTTCTGGGTTTATTGCTGGTTTCCTACGTTGGTTTTTGCTAGTTTCTTTAGCGTTCATCACAGTTATAAATATTATTCATACGTTTAAAAAATATTTCTACAATTCAAAATTTCCTGTTAAAAAATTCTTCTGCAATTTAAAAATATGTTCATACAATACACAAAATGTTCATGACATTAAAAAAATGTTCATAATGTGTTTACAAAGTGATCATCATGTATTAAAAAAATTATCACGTATTTATAAATTTTCTCCGTGTATTTAAAAATGCTATATTTAAATGTTCATTGTGTATTAGATGTCCAATGTGTGTTTAAAAAATGTTCACCGATAATGTTGAACGTGTTTTTAGCAAATATTCAACATCTATTCAAAAAATATTCAATGTGTGTTCAAATATGTTCAACATGTCTTCAAAAAAATGTTTAACATGTATTAAAAATGTATCCAACATGTATTTGTACAAATGTCTACATATATTTGAAAAATAAAGAAATAATATTACCGAAGAAAAGATAAAAATGAAAAGGAAAATACGAACAGAGAAATTTTAAAAGAAAAACCTGAAAACACCCAGAAAGAAAAAACCGGAAAACAGTAAAAAAAACTAGATGAGACGTTTCAAAAATCACATGCAAGGTTTTCCGGTCGAAGCTACGTGTGAGAAGAAAAAATTGAACAGAAACCCAACCCGGCACACTACAACCCAAACTTGGCGTGTTTGGTATCCTGCATCGTTTTGGGCAGTGGCGGAGCTTCATGGGGGCCAACCTGGGCCATGGCCCCCAGCTCACAAATTTTCTTTGTATGTATTTCTTTGTATTAGGCCTATTTTCCACTAAAAACAGCTCAAATAGCTAAGTTTGCCCCCCCTCCAGCCCATGGCCCCCCATATGTTCGGCTCAAGCTCCGCCACTGTTTTTGGGCCATTGCATGTGTGACTCAACTAGACCTGGTTGAGCTAATGCAGGCTCCAAACTATATTATGAACATCGTTAGGTAGTCTGCATTGCATTAGTGGTCAGATTTTTGACTGTTGTTTGGTGGCCTGCATTTCTGCTTTAGAGGTGACCAGATGCAAACCGCGGTTGTTTGGATTGTCTACTTTGTTGTTATGATCACCCATTTCCAAATGTGATCATCATACCACCCAAATGCAGCACACTTCACAACAGTGATCACATATAAACAACAACAAAATTAACACTACTCATGTACCATTAACACCAACGGTGGGTCAATGGCCGCTGACCGCAGCCTAGGTGAGCGAATCGACGTGGAGAAGTCCGCAACCGATGCGAGCTATGACGGGTCCCTCCCACGCAAGCGGTGTTTGGGGCTTATAAAAGCGATCACCTGATATCTTGCGTATCGCGCTTTCGAACATGCCTACTTCAACGTGAGTTACAGGGCATCACCCTCAGCGTTGAGGGTACAGGTTGACGTGAACAACTCAAGTAGTATATATATAGATGAGATATGTGTGAAGAGAGGACGGGTGCACATCCGGTGATTGATCCAACAGCGGCAGGTACAGATGGATAGAGTAATCCAACTTCACTGATTGATGTTGCGCTTATAGGGAAAATAAGACAATATTTCGATGGGTGAAACTACATGATGCATAGAAGAAAGTAGAAGATAAGGATTTTGTTGTACGAAACCTCCCGATCCACAGAAGAGAGAGTATAAGATAAGATTTCAGTGTACGAAACCTCCTGATCCACAAGAGGGAAAAAAGAATAGCGGACACCAATGTGAATTTGTATAAAAATAAGCTATTCCATACATAATAAAAACACACGAGAATTTAGATAAATCTTAATAATAGCTTGAGAGTTTAACTTGGTAACAAGTACACAAACGTCATAATAGCTTGAGTGTTTAACTTGGTAACAAGTTCACAAACAACATACCCGCAAGCTCCACTCAGTTCAAATTATTGACATAAATGAAAATACGTAATAATAAGCAGACATTTTCACTCTTCAGTCTTTACACGCCATTTCTTCATCCTCCTACAAGATGGCAGCAATGAAAGAATTAGTAAAAAACGCACAATTTCAATATTTAAATGAGTTTACAGTGATGTAACATATTCAACGCTTTCACTTATGGGCCGTGCCTTCACAAGACAATTAGCCATTTCAAAGGCTGGTTGATAGCGAAAATTATATAGACAATCCTCATTGCCATCGTCACTGTCGGATTTCGGGTTCCGACAGACCCTTAAGGTTCGAACACTGGGGTGCGCGCGGAGATTACGTCTTCTACCTCTCCGTCTCGCAAAGATCTACACTACTGAAAGAACTGCACAAGAGACACAAGGTTTATACTGGTCCGGGCCACCGTTGTGGTGTAATACCCTACTCCAGTGTGTGGTGGGTGGATTGCCTCTTGGGGCTGATGATGATGAACGATACAAGGAAGAACAGCCTCGCGAGGGTCTGTTCTTGGCTGGGGCGATGAACTGCTGGGAGGAGTTCAGCCACCTTTCTCTCTTTCTCTCTCTCTCTCTCTCTCTCTCTCTCTCTCTCTCTCTCTCTCTCTCTTTCTCTCTCACTGCCTTACTCTTACTCGCCGGCCACCCTTGCTCTGTGGGCGGCTGGTCCTATTTATAGAGGCCCTGGTCCTCTTCCCAAATATCGAGCGGGAAGGGAGCCAACAATGGCGGGCTATTTTGAAAGGGGACAGCAAGTATCAACTATCCTGACAAAAACAGTCTTCGCCTGCGCAAAGCTATGGTGATGACGCCGTCTTAGACTCCACGGTGACCTCCGTCTCGTAGTCCTCCTGGTCTTGGTCTCGTTGCACCAAAATGGCAACCTTTGCCTAACGCCTCGGTACTCCGCGGCTGCGCTTGCCCCCTTTGCACCAAAGAGGAAAGGAGGACACTGCGCGGGCTGGCACCCGCCTGGCGCCCTGAGTCGTCATGGCTTGCATCACGGGCACCTCGCGAGGTACCCCACCTTGATCTCTCCGCCTCCTCGCGAGCCAGCCTGACGAGGCCGTGCCTGAGGAAGCTCCGTGTCGTCCGCCCCGCGAGGCTTGGCCCCTCGCGAGGGTCTTGAGTCTTGTGTTGATAAAGATGGGCCATGCTAGGCCCCCTTTGAGCCACGCCGCAGGCCGCAGGCAGGCAAGTCTGGGGACCCCCGTTCCCAGAACGCCGACAGTAGCCCCCGGGCCCAAGGCGCGCCCGGACTTGGTCGTGCCGAGAGGCAAAAGGGCAAGGGCGAAGCGCCGCGGGCCCTAACAGCCTGCGACCTTGGGCGCCGCGTGGCGGTTGATGGGACGTGGGCGTCTCCGCTTCCCATGACGCCTCGGTGATCGCGCGAGTTGGACAAGTCCCTGCATGCAAATTGTGTCATGATTACCTGTGATCGTGGAGGCCGGCGGTTGGCCTTCGCCGGCTATAAGTATGGAACTGTGCGTGCCCTTCCAGTCCATCCCTCCTTGCTTCTCCTTCTTCCCGATCCTTGCTCCGTCTTGCCGCGATGGCTCCGATCCACCAGTTCTCTGCAGCAGAGAAGGGAAAGGCCCCTCGAGAGGGACCAGACCCGCTCCCGCCGAAGAAACGGCTCGCCCTTTGCGGCCGGGACGAGGAGGACCGTTAGGTGGTGTCGAGGCCTTGGTGCGAGCGGGCTCCGCTGGGGTTCCCGCTTCCCTTGTATGCCCACGTCGAGGGCCTCGAAGGTGTCGATGCCGATCCCCGCGGTCAGCGCCGTCGTCGGTGCCGACGGGTCACGAAGGTGTGGGTCGTTCCTCCTGGGGTCCACGCCGAGGGATCCTCCCAAGAGTTCGTGCTCCACGTCGCCATTCCTCTCCAGTCTTGGATCCGTCTGCCTCCCTTCTTCGCCTCCGTCATCCCGCCGGGGGAGCCCCTGGAGCTCTGGCTGCAGCACGCCGGCTGCAGCACCCTCGCGACCGAGGCAGAGGTCGCGGTCGTTGCCCCGGGCGAGGTCTACATGACTCGTGGCTGGAGAGAGATCGTCCGGGTTTGCAGGGTAAGGGGCGTCTTCGCGGTCCACTTGGAGTATGATGGCGCTTCGGTGATGTTCTTCAAGGTCTTCGACGCGAACGGGCGCCGGCTGGAGTGTTGCCCTGGGAGAGGTGGCCAGGACCTTGCCATGGTGAGGGCTAGGCCCGTCGACCGCTCCCTTGGCGGCTCTGCAGGCGACGGAGGCGCCGGAGGATCCAGCGACTTCGGCGAGATCTTCGCGACTCCGGAGACGAGTGACGACAGCTACGAGCCCCCGAGCCGGCGCCGCTCCTGGAGCAGGGCGGGCTCGTCTGGCCGTCGCCGACTCTGATCTGGATGGGGTTGGCGTCGGCGCTTGACGGCCCACTGTTGATGATGGCATCTCTTGCAGGAGCGCGTGTAGTTAGCATCCCTTAGGGTCCGTTCCCTGCGAGGAATCAAAATGCGCCCCATGGGGGCTTGTAAGGTGCCTGTAGTCCTGTTTGTTAATACATAACCCTTGCTGTAGAGCTGTGTGAGTTGCTGATTCCGTCTTAGCTCAGTTCTCCCTTTCAAACCTTGCGAGGGCTTTGTGCTCTACGCTGACAGGTCCCAGTCCCAAGGCGGCGTCATCCGTCGCTGGTATGCCAGGTCGCGATGCCGTGGTCAAGGCCAGGAGGTGAGCGACCCGGGGTCCGGTAAGAGCCCCTGAGTCGCGATGCTCAGGAGGTCCCCTTTGGCGCCCAAGTAGCCGTCGCTCAGCGAGAAAGGAGAGCGGCGTCGCTGACACGGAATTGCATTAGGTGCGGGGGTAGTGCTACGATAGCCGGTGCTTTCGGGCGGTGAGTTATCTCGAGAGTCGGGGATTATTCCTGGTGTGTCGTCGGGTCCGCGCGTCGGCAGGAGCGGAATCGCTCGGCGAGGTCCTTGTGTGCCCCTTCTCCCCCGCCTTTGCTCCCCTTTCTGCTCTACGTCCTCGGGTCCCGGCCCTCGAGCTAGTCTCAGCCGTCGCTGGTATGCCAGGTCGCGATGCCGTGGTCAAGGCTAGAGGGTGAGGGCTAGAGAGCCAGTAGGAGCCCTGAGTCGCGATGCTCAGGCACCCCCCTTTAACGTGCAAGCGATTCGCGCGGACGAGAGTGAAAGGAACGCCGCGAGGGCCTTGCCTGGTGCAACTCCCTTAGGGGATCCTGTAAACTCATCATAGAAGGAAGAAAAGGTTGCCATGACAACTATCAGTCTGCCGTTAGTTGCTTCCGAGGGGAGGTGAGGCACTGGAGGCTTGACGAGGTGGCGCCATGCGGGGCTGCTGCGGCCAGAGCTCAGCCATTCAGGTTTGTCGGCGTTGCAGGGACGGACCCATGCGCAAGCGTCGTGCCGTTGCGGGAGCAATTCCGTCAGTTGGCGTCAGTTGAGCAGGCAACTAGATCAAACACGTTAGCCGCGAAGGAGGGGATTCATTCAAACAGATGCTGGGAAGGTAGACATCGCTGGGTCGGGCCCGAGCGACTTGGGGATGATGCAGCCCGAGGGGCGCCCCCAACAAAGCAAGCTAACGACATGAAATAAAAGGGATACATACCGCAGGGACGAACCCACGCGGCCTGGGAACGATGCAGCCCTGGGAGGGCGCTCCCAGCTGGAAATGAAACTTGTAAGATGTCACCTGAGGGTGTCGAGGGCGAAGGGGTGTTGGTGCAGCAGACTCGGTGGGCTGCGGAAGCCGGTCCTCACGAGCCCCCAGGCCCAGGGGCCTCGGGAGCCTCCGGAGGCACTAGTAGCTCTTCGCGAATCATCTCCATCTCCGCCAAGCCTGCGAAACGCCTGTCTTCTTGAGCCTCCATGATGCCCCTCATGAGGCGCTGGCACGTAGCAACCGCGCTCGACAAGCCGCAAGGCATGCGAACGTAGCTGTGGGGCGGACCCCCGCAGCGCCCCACTCGCGAGGGTCAGAGGCGCTCCATCGTAGCGACTTGGTTGAGCCCTGGTACGTCGATGCAGACGCGCAACCCACCATCCTCGCCTGGATGGGGAGCCACAGCCGGTAGACGGCGGCAACCTCTCATGATTCTTGATTCCTGTAGTTCTCGAATGGCCTTGTCGACGAACTCCTGCGGGTCCGACCTTCCTTGCCTTGCTCCTTCTTGAGGGAAACGTGCTTCGAAGCACGCCTCCATGTGGTGCCCAAGCGCCTCCCTCGTGACCCTGGCCAGGTCGGTGGCCCTCCAGGGGAGAGCCCCCGAGCCCTGCCTGAGGAGGGCGCCGGGCGCGCTTTCCTATGCAATGGAAGGAGGCTCCCCCTGGGCAGATGCGGGCCCTGAGGGGCCCGCCTCCCGAGGGGCCGGTCCGGACGATGTCTTCTTCTTCTTGGGGGTGGTCTCGAGAAGCCTCCTGCTTCCGCGATCAGGGTCTTCTAGTGACGCGGCCTGAAAAACTCGCTCCAGGGAACACACTGCATCCTTCTCTTCACAGGGCACCGTGATGACTCCGCCACTTCCTGGCGTCTTGAGGACGTTGTAGCCATGGTGAGTCATGACCATGAACTTGGCCAGCGCTGGGTACCCGAGGATGGCGTTGTACGGCAGGCGGATGTGGGCGACGTCGAAGTCGATGAGCTCGGTGCGGTAGTTGTCGCGAGCCCCGAAGGTGACAGGGAGGCGGACCTGCCCAATCGGGACCGTGGAGCCGTCGGTGACTTCGGAGAAGGGCTTGGTTGGCTGAAGCTGGTCGTAGGGCACTTGGAGATTGTTGAACGTTTCCACGGACAGGACGTTGAGCCCTGCCCCACCATCGATGAGGGTCCTGGTGACCAGTACATTGCTGATGACTGGGGAGCAAAGCATCGGGAGGACTCCGGCTGTGGCCGCACACTTGAGTTGATCCGCTGAGCTGAATGTGATGGCGCATGCCGACCACCTGAGAGGGCGCGTTGCTTCAAGCCTGGGGAGGACTGCGTTCACCCCGCGGGCAAACTGCTTGAAGATGCGTTGGGAGGCTGGGGTTTGAGCTCCGCCCAGGATGCAGGCGATTGCGCGTGGCTCCTGGAAGCCCCCAGTCCCTTCGTCTTGATGGCGGTCCTCATTCCTCCTTAGCTGAGGCGGCAGTGGAGGGAGGCATGCGTTGCCCTGTGGACGATCCTCACGAGGCTGATCCCTCCAGTCCCCCTCGCGAGGCAGGTCTCGCCAGCGATCCTCGCGAGGTTGATCGCGCCACCCTTGGTGCGGGCCGCGGTCTTCCCGGCGTCCTGCGTTTCTTCCTCCTCCTCGGTTGTAGCCCCGATCGGCGTGGTTGGGACGACGGCCGACCCTTCCTTCTCGCACGGCGCGGAGTTCTTGGCATTCGTTGGTGTTGTGAGTGTGGAGGTCGTGGTACACACAGTACCGGCTGCCCCTGGAGGACTCAGGCAGATCTTTGCCCCGCTTGGTGTCTGGTTCTGCTGCGAGCACGACATCCCCCTTGCGCTTCACGTTCTTGGCCTTGGGCTTCTTCTCCTCTGGGTCTGCGGCAGGCAGCTCGAGGAGGGAGAGGCATCCCTCCTCAGCCCTGGCGCGCTTGGTCGCCAAGTTGAACAGCTCCAGGGAGGTGCTCAGGTCTTCATGCATCGCCAGCTCCTCCTTCATCTTGACGTTGCGTACACCATCGGAGAAGGCCGAGATGATGGCCTCCTCGGACACCTTGGGGATCTTGAGGCGCGCGCTGTTGAAGCGCTGGATGTACTTTTGCAGGGTCTCTCCGGGTTGTTGCTTGATGCGGCGCATGTCGCTCACGGCGGGTGGCCGGTTGCGAGTACCTTGGAAGTTGGCGATGAAGCGGGTGCGCATCTGGTCCCAGGAAGAGATCGTGCCTGGAGCCAGATCCAGGAGCCAGGTGCGGGCTCCTTCCTTGAGCGTCATGGGGAACCAGTTCGCCATGACCTTCTCGTCCCCACTGGCAGCTTCGATGCCCAGCTCATAGAGCTGGAGGAACTCTGCAGGGTCAGTCGTGCCATCGTAACGAGGAGGTAGGTCTGGCTTGAACTTGCTGGGCCATGCGACGCTACACAGCTTGGTGGTGTAGGCACGGCAGCCTGCGGTGGCCACGAAAGGCTTCGGCTGGTGGAGAGCATGGTCTTGAGGGTCCCCACGCGCTGCAGCTAGGAGCAACGCGGGGTCTTGGCGTGCCGGAGCTGGAGCAGGGTCGCGGCGTGCCGGAGCAGGGAGCGCCCGGGCAGCTCCTTGCGGGCGAGGGATTTCTTGGCAGCTCCGTTCTTGCTGCGCTGGCACCTGACGGAGCGGGTTCCGCCCAGGGGCCACACGCCTTGGAGCCATGGCGTCTTCTTGGAGAGGAGGCGGCTGGTACGCCTCCGGAGCTTCGTTGCCCGCGCGGGGCGGGGTGTGGCGCAGCGGAACGGACGTCGCGGGAGAGCCCCCTGCGGCGCGGACAAGCTCGGCGACGCGGTCGAGCCACTCTTCGTAGACGTCGTCGACAGGACGGTAGCGCAGGAGCTCGTTTGCCGCGAGGAGCACAGCTCGAGCCTCCAAGGGTGCGCGCAGCGCGCAGGACGAAGAGCCAGCTGGTGCGAGCTATGGAGTAGCGGTGCGGCCGTCTTGCCGCACGGATGGATGCTGAGACGACGCTTGCTGCTCGCCCCCCGCCGGGTCGGTGGCGGCGTTGACGGCAGGTGACGGGGAACGGCGAGGACGCCCGCCGACAGGAGCCGTCTGGGCGACGCGGGACGCGAGAGCGGCCCGGCGCTCGGCGCGGGCCCGACGAGCGTCAGACATGGATGCGATGGTAGGAGGAGAACGGGGCGGTGGACGACGAATTTCGGCGCACCTCTACCTGGCACGCCAAATGTTGGATTTCGGGTTCCGGCAGACCCTTAAGGTTCGAACACTGGGGTGCGCGCGGAGATTACGTCTTCTACCTCTCCGTCTCGCAAAGATCTATACTACTGAAAGAACTGCACAAGAGACACAAGGTTTATACTGGTTCGGGCCACCGTTGTGGTGTAATACCCTACTCCAGTGTGTGGTGGGTGGATTGCCTCTTGGGGCTGATGATGATGAACGATACAAGGAAGAACAGCCTCGCGAGGGTCTGTTCTTGGCTGGGGCGATGAACTGCTGGGAGGAGTTCAGCCACCTTTCTCTCTTTCTCTCTCTCTCTCTCTCACTGCCTTACTCTTACTCGCCGGCCACCCTTGCTCTGTGGGCGGCTGGTCCTATTTATAGAGGCCCTGGTCCTCTTCCCAAATATCGAGCGGGAAGGGAGCCAACAATGGCGGGCTAATTTGAAGGGGGACAGCAAGTATCAACTATCCTGACAAAAGCAGTCTTCGCCTGCGTAAAGCTCTGGTGATGACGCCGTCTTGGGCTTCACGGTGACCTCCGTCTCGTAGTCCTCCTGGTCTTGGTCTCGTTGCACCGAAATGGCAACCTTTGCCTGACGCCTCGGTACTCCGCGGCTGCGCTTGCCCCCTTTGCACCAAAGAGGAAAGGAGGACGCTGCGCGGGCTGGCACCCGCCTGGCGCCCTGAGTCGTCATGGCTTGCGTCACGGGCACCTCGCGAGGTACCCCGCCTTGATCTCTCCGCCTCCTCGCGAGCCAGCCTGACGAGACCGTGCCTGAGGAAGCTCCGTGTCGTCCGCCCCGCGAGGCTTGGCCCCTCGCGAGGGTCTTGAGTCTTGTGTTGATAAAGATGACCGTGCTGGGCCCCCTTTGAGCCACGCCACAGGCCACAGGCAGGTAAGTCTGGGGACCCCGTTCTCAGAATGCCGACAGTCACCGGCGCCAGCATGGGCTTGCCCCGACGACCAGCAAAGAAGGAGGGGGAAGGGGAAGGTGGTAGCGGGGCAAACCCTTGTCGCCCCGAGTCGCCTTGCGGGGCGACACGAGGACATGGGGAGGGAGGGTTAATTATTAGTTTTAAAAAAAAGTCACGCACAATTATGCTCGACGACTTGACCAGTTGACCCGTTGACTGAACATTGGTCCTCCACTCGTTGCTATGCCCGGCTTTTTTTGCCGTTGCTGTCAGGGATCCACATTCATATGAAGTGAAAAATAAGACCCAATCCCCCAATCCGCATCGACTGGTAGCTGAAACTCCAAAAAGCCGCCACCCCCTACCTCCTGCGTTCGTCTTCCTGTCAGTCCGGCAGTGTCATCCAAGATCTAGCTAGCTCAAGAGCCAGTCCAAGATCCAGACAGGTCTCAGCCAGCCATGTGCTGCAGCGAGTCCGGCTGCTACGACGCATTCTGCGACCGCTGCTGCCCCTGCGTCTCCTCCGGCGCGCGCGACACCATCCTCTGCTGCGCGTGCTGCCTCGCCGTCCTCGCCGGCGTCGTCCTCCTCCTCGTCCTCCTCTTGGCCTACTGCTTCATCCGCCACGCCGAGGTCGCCGTCGTCGACGCCTCCCTCACGCGCCTCGCGCTGGCCACGTCCCCCGCCACCGCCTTCGCCTACAACCTCTCGCTCACGCTCACCGTCCGGAACAAGAACTGGGCCATGAGCGTCAAGAACACCCAGCCGCTGGAGGCCGACTACAGCTTCGACGGCCAGCGCTTCGAGCGGGTCAGGCTCGCCGACGAGGGCTCCACGCACCCCGCCCGCAAGACCCAGGTGCACCACCTCGTCTCCGGCGCGTACAGCGCCTACGTCGCGCTCGGCAACGCCGGCGTGGCCGAGTTCAAGGAGGAGAACAAGACGGGGGTGTTCCAGGTGGAGGTGGCGCTGTCGGGCGAGGTCAGGTACCAGGCGCACTTCACCAAGTGCAAGTTCCAGGCCAAATGCCCGCTCAAGCTGCAGCTCGCGCCGCCCGGCACGCCGGCCGTCGTGTTCCAGAAGGTCAAGTGCAAGCTCGCTCCGGCGAGCAGGTACTGCTAGTGATTGGTACGATTGGTGGCTAGTGATTTCTGTCGGTAGATTGGGAGGTATTTCCTTCTGAAGTTTTCTTGCGGGTAGATCAGTCTTTCAGCAAAATACTTAATTTATGGAGTACTCAAACCTAACATCTAACAGCAATTGCAAACATTTCAATCCTATATTCGACAATGAATGATGGATGTAGCACATCATCCACAGCAAAGCAAATCTAGATGGAGTGTTACCTGTACCTATTTAAACCAGAAAACTCGTGCACTTGCGGGTTCCAAGAAAAGAACAATCATGAAAGCAGGTTATGATAGAACATGTGAACTAGCAAAAGAATCTAGGCCTGTTAGTCAAGTTATTAGTATGATAATATTTCTATTGTAAAAAAAATCATGTACCTAGTCCTGTTAGTCAAGTTCATCAGTTCTTAGCTTATCACAGTTGACATGGATGACAATATAGTACGGATGGATCATAACAAGTATGGAGTACTACATAACACTGAAGGTGAAAATACAAGTTTGTTTTAACAGCTCGATCTCCAATTACTTGTCACAAGCCAGTACATGACATTGAACGTGACTGCCAGTGCGGATAAAACTGCAGAGACACATTTCTCATCATCATGAAAGACAGAGGGATACAACAAGGCATTCACCAGTGCCTGGCCTAGACAGGCGACGATGTTCTGTTTTGGCAATGAAACTAGGGAGTTTATCCTACCCGGAAGTCTAGGAAAAAAGAGATAAGAATTTCCAACTGCAGAGTCTGTATCCCTCACACCTACATGAGATCAAGTTCTAGATCGCACATAGGGTTGGCTGCTGTATCAGAAGGTAGCACATAGCATCAGAGGTAACTCACATTGCCATGGCTAAACTACCAAGGTTTTGACAGAAGAAACACAAGGCTAAACCATGGGTAGAAATCATGTCATTCCCACCCTTTCCCGGTTCCAATGGTGTGTTTATCGTCGCCGGCGGGTCTTCCTGGATTCGGTTGGTTTTGGTTTCTGGTGGATCTGTCTGGATTCGGCGGGCTTTCACGGTCTTCGGAGTTTTCTACACGCCCTTTCTCGCAGTTTCTTCTCCTGGTCGGTGATTTGCTTCGCAGATCGCGGTCGTCGACGTATCTGGTCTACATCGACGACTTCTCAGCCGCTGCTTCTATAAACTCCTAGGTTTAAACAAGTTTGCTATGCTGAATCTCGAGAGTCAATTGCAAGAAACTACCACATTTGTGGCTAGGTTTGCAGAAAACTATCAAGTCGTTAATCTGTTGCAAAAAACACCGTAAAATCTCTTAACCCGTTGCAAAAAGCACTGAACAGCCGTTTAGCCTCGTTTGATCTCTTTTCCGACAGGTGGGCCCCGAAAACGCTGACGTGGCATGACGGACAGGCAAACGGCGCCGTTAGGAACAAAACGCTCAAGACGCCGCGCCGGTCGGTCCTGTCGGTGCTCGCCAGACAGATCCCCCGCGCCCTCTCTCTCTCTCTCTTGCCCCTCTCCTCTGTCTCCTCTCTCTGGCTCTGGTCGCCGTCGGTGAGAAGCCAGCTCGCCGCCGTCCGCCATGGTTTCGTGGAGCGACGACAGCGAGGAATCGGGCTACGAGTACTCTTCAGGCGGCTCCCCTATCAAGGTCAGTGATGTGTACTCGTAGCTAGGGATCTCTGAGCTAGGGTTTCGGTTTGGGGATTTTGTTTTTCCTGCTCATTTTGAACCCGTGAGATGGATTTTGTGCGTTTCTTTTGTTGATGTAGATCCCGGCTACAATCGAGGACCCGAACTACTCTGGTGTTGACGATGAGATGATGGTGATGGCCAGCCGGCAAAGAGGCATGTTTGCTTCTCAGGGATTAGCACTGGGAGGAGGTTCCTCGCCTGTGGACTTGATGTGAGTGCTAGCTAGCAAAAATCTGTAGTTTGCTAATTTTGTGAAGAAACTATAAATTGTTCATATGCACTGTTCATTGTTCATGTTCACTGTTCATTGTTCATGTTCACTGTTCACCTAGCAGTTTAGTTAAAGGTACTGTCATGTACCATACCATAGTGACTGAGTGAAGTAAATGAATTGTTCATACATATAAATGAACAACACCACAGTGATATAAATGAAGTAAATGAATTAAATTGTGCTGTTAAAAATTAAGTACATAGATATAAAATTAAGGTATCCATAGTGACTGAGTGAAGTAAATTGTGCTGTTAAAAAGTATCATAGTGTTCATAGATATAAATGAAGTAAATGAATTGAACTGAATTGTATTGTGCTGTTAAAAATTAAGGTATAAATGAAGTAAATTCAGTGTAGTATGATGTTAAAAATTCAGATATAAATGCAGAATTATGCATGTGCAGTATACTATAGTTGTTTTGAATTGGACTGTATAGAAGTGAAGTGAAAAAGAAAGTAAATGCATTTGTACTTGTTGTTTTGCAGGAAGCAAGCAGCTGTGGTGTTGTTCAGTGGGTATATGAGGAGTGGCCAGAGCATCTGCAGAATGCTCTTCACAAACTATGGCTTTTGTATGAGGATTGCCAGCGTGCTAATAGGATGGCATGTCTGGAACATTCATCACTTGTCCACAATCTCACATCACAGAAGAACAAGCTACATGAGACTTATGAGAAGCTTGTTGAGGATGTGAACAACCTACTTGATACCCAGGACAATATTCCCAAGGAAAATGAAGTCCAACAAGGTGAACATGAGGAGATCACTCCTCCTTTGGACTACAATATTTCAGCTTTGAAGGAACAGCTGGGTGCAATGGATGCTGAGAACAAAGAACTGAAGCAAAAGGTTGACCAGTTGAGGAGCATTCAGGTTGCCCAAGGTAATGTGATTAGGAATCTGAAGTTTGCTCATTTGAAGGAGAAGGAAAAGTTGAGCATTGAGAGGAGGAATTTGGAGTTTCACATTGCTGATCTTGTCAAAGCTAGTGACAAGAACAAGAGAAAGCTGAAGGACATCAAGGATATTTGTGATGAAGAGTGATTTGTAATCTGACCATGTGGGTCATTATCTTAAGTTTCAAGCATTGAACTATGGCTTGTAATGTGTGAACTAGTGGCAGTTTGCAGTATTTGAAGTAGGGTGTAGCCTTGAACTATGTCTTGTAAGCTTTGAACTATGGTGTCATGATGTTAACTATGTTGTTGACTAGAGTTGTTAAGTATGATGTTAACTATGGTGTCATGATGTTAACTATGTTAGTGACTAGAGTTGTTAAGTATGATGTTAACTATGTTAGTGACTAGAGTTGTTAAGTATGGTGTTAACTATGTCATTGATGTTAACTATGGCACCCTAAATGATGGAATGAGGATATGTTGGATACCGTCGACGCCGAGGCACCGTAGATGATCAAATTAGGTTATCTTGGATGCCGTCGACGCCGAGGCACCCTAGATGATCAAATTAGGTTATCTTGGATGCCGTCGACGCCGAGGCACCCTAGATGATCAAATTAGGTTATCTTGGATGCCGTCGACGCCGAGGCACCCTAGATGATCAAATTAGGTTATCTTGGATGCCGTCGACGCCGAGGCACCCTAGATGATCAAATTAGGTTATCTTGGATGCCGTCGACGCCGAGGCTATTGGGGAACGTTGCAGAAAACAAAAAATTTCCTACGGTTTCACCAAGATCCATCTATGAGTTCATCTAGCAACGAGTGATCGGATGCATCTACATACCTTTGTAGATCGCGAGCGGAAGCGTTCAGAGAACGGGGATGAGGGAGTCATACTCGATGTGATCCAAATCACCGGAGATCCTAGCGCCGAACGGACGGCACATCCGTGTTCAACACACGTACGGTCAGCGTGAGTCTCCTCCTTCTTGATCCAGCAAGGGGGAAGGAGAGGTTGAGGAAGATGGCTCCAGCAGCAGCACGACGGCGTGGTGGTGGTGGAGAAGCAATACTCCGACAGGGCTTCGCCGAGCTCTACAGAGAGGGAGAGGTGTAGCAGGGGAGAGGGAGGCGCCAAGACTCAAGGGTGCGGCTGCCCCTCCCTCCCATCCCTTTATATAGGCCCCCTAGGGGGGGCGGCGGCCCTGGAGATCCCATCTCCCAAGGGGGCGGCGGCCAGGGGGGGTGGAGTACCCCCCAAGGCAAGTGGGCGCCCCCCCACCCTAGGGTTTCAACCCTAGGCGCAAGGGGTTGGGCCAAGGGGGCGCACCAGCCCACTATGGGCTGGTTCCCCCTCCCACTTCAGCCCATGGGGCCCTCCGGGATGGGTGGCCCCACCCGGTGGACCCCCGGGACCCTTCCGGTGGTCCCGGTACAATACCGGTGACCCTGAAACTTGTCCCGATGGCCGAAATAGCACTTCCTATATATAATTCTTTACCTCCGGACCATTCCAAAACTCCTCGTGATGTCCGGGATCTCATCCGGGACTCCGAACAACTTTCGGGTTACTGCATATTCATATCCCTACAACCCTAGCATCACCGAACCTTAAGTGTGTAGACCCTACGGGTTCGGGAGACATGTAGACATGACCGAGATTGCTCTCCGGTCAATAACCAACAACGGGATCTGGATACCCATGTTGGCTCCCACATGCTCCTCGATGATCTCATCGGATGAACCACGATGTCGAGGATTCAAGCAACCGCGTATACAATTCCCTTTGTCAATCGGTACGTTACTTGCCCGAGATTCGATCGTCGGTATCCCAATACCTCGTTCAATCTAGTTACCGGCAAGTCACTTTACTCGTACCGTAATGCATGATCCCGTGACCAGACACTTGGTCACTTTGAGCTCATTGTGATGATGCATTACCGAGTGGGCCCAGAGATACCTCTCCGTCATACGGAGTGACAAATCCCAGTCTTGATCCGTGTCAACCCAACAGACACTTTCGGAGATACCCGTAGTATACCTTTATAGTCACCCAGTTACGTTGTGACGTTTGGTACACCCAAAGCACTCCTACGGTATCCGGGAGTTACACGATCTCATGGTCTAAGGAAAAGATACTTGACATTGGAAAAACTCTAGCAAACGAACTATACGATCTTGTGCTATGTTTAGGATTGGGTCTTGTCCATCACATCATTCTCCTAATGATGTGATCTCGTTATCAATGACATCCAATGTCCATAGTCAGGAAACCATGACTATCTGTTGATCAACGAGCTAGTCAACTAGAGGCTTACTAGGGACATGTTGGTGTCTATTTATTTACACATGTATTACGATTTTCGGATAACACAATTATAGCATGAATGAAAGACAATTATCATGAACAAGGAAATATAATAATAATGCTTTTATTATTGCCTCTAGGGCATATTTCCAACAGTCTCCCACTTGCACTAGAGTCAATAATCTAGTTACATTGTGATGAATCGAACACCCATGGAATTCTGGTGTTGATCATGTTTTGGTCTAGGGAGAGGTTTAGTCAACGGATCTGCTACATTCAGGTCCGTATGTACTTTACAAATATCTATGTCTCCATCTTGAACATTTTCACGAATGGAGTTGAAGCGACGCTTGATGTGCCTGGTCTTCTTGTGAAACCTGGGCTCCTTGGCAAGTGCAATAGCTCCAGTGTTGTCACAGAAGAGTTTGATTGGCCCCGACGCATTGGGTATGACGCCTAGGTCGGTGATGAACTCCTTCACCCAAATTGCTTCATGTGCTGCCTCCGAGGCTGCCATGTACTCCGCTTCACATGTAGATCCCGCCACGACGCTCTGCTTGCAACTGCACCAGCTTACTGCCCCACCATTCAAAATATACACGTATCCGGTTTGTGACTTAGAGTCATCCAGATCTGTGTCGAAGCTAGCGTCGACATAACCCTTTACGACGAGCTCTTCGTCACCTCCATAAACGAGAAACATTTAGTCCTTTTCAGGTACTTCAGGATATTCTTGACCGCTGTCCAATGTTCCTTGCCGGGATTACTTTGGTACCTACCTACCAAACTTACGACAAGGTTTACATCAGGTCTGGTACACAGCATGGCATACATAATAGAACCTATGGCTGAGGCATAGGGGATGACACTCATCTCTTCTATATCTTCTGCCGTGGTCGGACATTGATCTGAGCTCAATTTCACACCTTGCAACACAGGCAAGAACCCCTTCTTAGACTGATCCATATTGAACTTCTTCAATATCTTATCAAGGTATGTGCTTTGTGAAAGACCTATGAGGCGTCTTGATCTATCTTTATAGATCTTGATGCCTAATATATATGCAGCTTCTCCAAGGTCCTTCATTGAAAAACTCTTATTCAAGTAGGCCTTAATGCTGTCCAAGAGTTCTATATCATTTCCCATCAAAAGTATGTCATCTACATATAATATGAGAAATGCTACAGAGCTCCCACTCACTTTCTTGTAAACGCAGGCTTCTCCATAAGTCTGCGTAAACCCAAACGCTTTGATCATCTCATCAAAGCGAATGTTCCAACTCCGAGATGCTTGCACCAGCCCATAAATCGAGCGTTGGACTTGCACACCTTGTCAGCATTCTTAGGATCGACAAAACCTTCCGGCTGCATAATATACAATTCTTCCTTAAGGAAACCATTAAGGAATGCCATTTTGACGTCCATTTGCCATATCTCATAATCATAGAATGCGGCAATTGCTAACATGATTCGGACGGACTTTAGCTTCGCTACCGGTGAGAAAGTCTCATCGTAGTCAACCCCTTGAACTTGTCGATAACCCTTAGCGACAAGCCGAGCTTTATAGATGGTCACATTACCATCCGCGTCTGTCTTCTTCTTAAAGATCCATTTATTTTCTATGGCTCGCCGCTCAACGGGCAAGTCAGTCAAAGTCCATACTTCGTTTTCATACATGGATCCTATCTCGGATTTCATGGCTTCTAGCCATTTGTCGGAATCCGGGCCCGCCGTTGCTTCTTCATAGTTCGAAGGTTCACCGTTGTCTAACAACATGATTTCCAAGATAGGGTTGCCGTACCACTCTGGTGCAGAACGTGTCCTTGTGGACCTGCGAAGTTCAGTAGCAACTTGATCTGAAGTTTCATGATCATCATCATTAACTTCCTCTCTAGTTGGTGCAGGCACCTCAGGAACATTTTCTTGAGTTGCACCATTTTCCGGTTCAAGAGGTAATACTTCATCAAGTTCTACTTTCCTCCCACTTACTTCTTTCAAGAGAAACTCTTTCTCTAGAAAGGATCCATTCTTGGCAACAAAGATCTTGCCTTCGGATCTGAGGTAGAAGGTATACCCAATAGTTTCTTTAGGGTATCCTATGAAGACGCATTTTTCCGACTTGGGTTCGAGCTTTTCCGGTTGAAGTTTCTTGACATAAGCATCGCATCCCCAAACTTTTAGAAACGACAGCTTAGGTTTCTTCCCAAACCATAATTCATACGGTGTCGTCTCAACGGATTTCGACGGAGCCCTATTTAAAGTGAATGCGGCAGTCTCTAAAGCATAGCCCCCAAATGATAGCGGTAAATCGGTAAGAGACATCATAGATCGCACCATATCTAATAGAGTGCGATTACGACGTTCGGACACACCATTACACTGAGGTGTTCCAGGCGGCGTCAGTTGTGAAACTATTCCACATTTTCTTAAGTGTGTGCCAAATTCGTGACTCAAGTATTCTCCTCCACGATCTGATCGCAAGAACTTGATTTTCCTGTCACGTTGATTCTCTACCTCACTCTGAAATTCCTTGAACTTTTCAAAGGTCTCAGACTTGTGTTTCATTAAATAGACATACCCATATCTACTCAAGTCATCAGTGAGGGTGAGAACATAACGATAGCCACCGCGAGCCTCAAAACTCATTGGACCGCATACATCAGTATGTATGATTTCCAATAAGTTGGTTGCTCGCTCCATTGTTCCTGAGAACGGAGTCTTGGTCATTTTACCCATGAGGCATGGTTCGCACGTGTCAAATGATTCGTAATCAAGAGACTCTAAAAGTCCATCTGCATGGAGCTTCTTCATGCGTTTGACACCTATGTGACCAAGACGGCAGTGCCACAAGTATGTGGGACTATCATTATCAACTTTACATCTTTTGGTATTCACACTATGAATATGTGTAGCATTACGCTCGAGATTCATTAAGAATAAACCATTCACCATCGGAGCATGACCATAAAACATATCTCTCATATAAATAGAACAACCATTATTCTCGGATTTAAATGAGTAGCCATCTCGTATTAAACGAGATCCTGATACAATGTTCATGCTCAAACTTGGCACTAAATAACAATTATTGAGGTTCAAAACTAATCCCGTAGGTAAATATAGAGGTAGCGTGCCGACAGCGATCACATCGACCTTGGAACCATTCCCGACGCGCATCGTCACCTCGTCCTTCGCCAGTCTCCGCTTATTCCGCAGCTCCTGCTTTGAGTTACAAATGTGAGCAACTGCACCGGTATCAAATACCCAGGAGCTACTACGAGTACTGGTAAGGTACACATCAATTACATGTATATCACATATACCTTTCGTGATGCCAGCCTTCTTATCTGCTAAGTATTTGGGGAAGTTCCGCTTCCAGTGACCACTTCCCTTGCAATAAAAACACTCAGTCTCGGGCTTGGGTCCATTCTTTGGCTTCTTCCCGGCAGCTTGCTTGCCGGGCGCGGCAACCCCCTTGCCGTCCTTCTTGAAGTTTTTCTTACCCTTGCCTTTCTTGAACTTAGTGGTTTTATTCACCATCAACACTTGATGTTCCTTTTTGACTTCTACCTCTGCTGATTCCAGCATAGCAAATACTTCAGGAATGGTCTTTTCCATCCCCTGCATATTGAAGTTCATCACAAAGCTCTTGTAGCTCGGTGGAAGCGACTGAAGGATTCTGTCAATGACCGCGTCATCCGAGAGATTAACTCCCAGCTGAGTCAAGCGGTTATGTAACCCAGACATAGTGAGTATGTGCTCACTGACAGAACTATTTTCCTCCATCTTACAGCTGAAGAACTTGTCGGAGACTTCATATCTCTCGACCCGGGCATGAGCTTGAAAAACCATTTTCAGCTCTTCGAACATCTCATATGCTCCGTGTCTCTCAAAACGCTTTTGGAGCCCCGGCTCTAAGCTGTAAAGCATGCCGCACTAAACGAGGGAGTAATCATCGGAACGTGTCTGCCAAGCGTTCATAACGTCTTGTTCTGCAGGGAGAACAGGTGCTTCACCTAGCAGTGCTTGTAGGACATAATCTTTCTTGGCAGCTATGAGGATGATCCTCAGGTTCCGGACCCAGTCCGTATAGTTGCTACCATCGTCTTTCAGCTTGGTTTTCTCTAGGAACGCGTTGAAGTTGAGGACAATGTTGGCCATTTGATCTACAAGACATATTGTAAATATTTTAGACTAAGTTCATGATAATTAAGTTCATCTAATCAAATTATTCAATGAACTCCCACTTAGATAGACATCCCTCCAGTCATCTAAGTATAACATGATCCGAGTTAACTAGGCCGTGTCCGATCATCACGTGAGACGGACTAGTCAACATCGGTGAACATCTTCATGTTGATCGTATCTTCTATACGACTCATGCTCGACCTTTCGGTCTTCTATTGTCGGGGGACTGATCCACGAACACCTATGGGACCGGCGGGCCGAGTCCCTTTCGGTTCGGCGGGGGCGGAGTTCGCACAAAGAGCAGATCGAGGCGAAACACACGAGCTGTTTACCCAGGTTCGGGCCGCACGGATGCGTAAAACCCTACTCCTGCTTTGTGGTTTGTATTGAGTTCTTGCTCGGGAGCGTGGAGTGCTACAGTACACACCAGTAGCTAACGAGACCGAGCGTGAGTGTTCTCCGAACCCCCCTCTACGTTGCGCATGGGCCTCCTTTTATATGCTCAAGGGGTCACCGACAGGTGGCAACGGAGACAAAGGGTAAAAATGGAAAGGTGCTGCGGTAGGTACAGCTACCTGCTACAGTATATCATACCTAACCCTGACGGCAGGGGACAAGGGCATTAAATGCCCGTCTGTGTCGCCTAAACAGTGCAAAAGGGACCGTCAGGGGCGCCACCGCTCGCCACGATGGCAATCTTGTCAGCGCTGCTTGCCACCGCGCACCGCAGGCCGCACAGCCTCCCGCCACGTACGCCTGGAAGGGTCCAGAGCGACACGTTGGTGGATGTGCTGGAGCGCGGGCAGAGCGGTGTCTTGCCGCGGCAAGCGCCTTGCCGCGGTTGTTGTCTTGTCGCGCCCGGGAGCTTGTCGCTCACCGGGCCTTGCCGGGACGTGCGACGCGTCGCGGCAAGTTCCTTGAGGTGCCTTGGGTGGCCTTCCCGGCAAGCTCCTCTTGTCGGGGTCTTGAAATGCCTTGGTTGGCCTTCCCGGCAAGCTCCTCTTGCCGGGGTCTTGTCTCTTTGACTTGGATACTTTGTTCTTGCATGGCTCCAAAGGAACCACGGAGGACCTTGGCGGTCACCCAACAAGCCTTGCCACGGGATGCTGCGACTGCCCGTGCACAAGTTCGGGATACTAGGGTACCCCTACTCTAGTACACCGACAGGAGCCCCCGGGCCTGGGCCATACACGGTGCCGAGCGCTGTTGGGCCAGGCCCAAAACAAGGCACGGGCACGCGTGGCCTACGTTACGCCGTATCTCTCTCCGTGTCCACCGCGCCCTCCCCGAACGGCACGCGTTGAATGCGGCGTCGTGGGAGAGATCGTGGGTGGTTTCTTTATTCAGAAATGCGGAATGTCCGCCCCCTCCCTCTTTATAAGCAGGGGAAACAGGGGTAGTTCGCCCATTCGCCCGTTGCTGTTCCAATCTCAGAAATCTCTACCGCTCCCTCGTCTTCCCAAAGCCGAAAGAGAGCAGTGCTCCGCCCCCCATCGCCACCAGCACCACCAACGCCGTCGACCTCCTCCACCACTTCCGCCATGGCTCCAAAAGCCGACAAGGGGAAGGTCGTGAAGTCGACCGAGGCGCAGCGGCTTGCGGCGCTGCGAAAGGAGCGGGCAGTCTTCCCCCCCAAGCTTGCCGCGAGGGAGCTGAGGGAGAACTACTACCTCTTCTGGTCGACGGAGACACGAGCGCATCCGCGCACGAAGGTACTTCCCGCCGCCGCTTGGAAGAAGGCCCCAAACGGATACCCTTTCTTCGCCTTGTTCTTCTACTGCGGGCTCTGCCCGCCTTTCTCTGAATTCTTCTGCGATATCATGAACACCTACGGGTTCCATCTCCTTGACTTCACCCCCAATGCCGTTCTGACCATGGCAGTTTTCGCACATCTCTGCGAAAACTTTGTCGGAGTCCATCCCAATGTAGCCCTCTTTCGCCATTTCTTTATACCCCGAGTAGAGAGAGGAGAGCCTTTATCCGGCGGAATCGCCTGGATCTCAAGGGCCGGCAAGAAGGAAACTTATCTGGAGGGAGAATTCCGCGGCAAGTGGGAGGAGTGGAGAGCAGACTGGTGCTGGATTGACGAGGAGAACCCGCAGCCATTCACCACCCGGCGCCAAACCCTAGTAGCACGCGGCAGGGATTGGAGTGACGTGGCCCCGGAAGACGACAGGCTGAAGATTGCTGTCACTCGGATCCTACGCCTCAGGCTTGCCGGGCTCACTGTAGGCGTTGTTGGCGCGGATTTTCTTCGCTGCCGCATCGCCCCCCTGCAGGAACGGGGGAGACCCACTTGGGAGTTCAAGAATGCGGCAGATATCATGAGGCTGCGGCCGGGCCTCAACTTCAACTTCACAGTTCTTGAGCTCAATGCGATGCTCCAGGAGCTGTTCAAGTACGACCCTCAACACCCCGAAGTTTTCAGGTTGCCGGGGGGGGTCGTTCCGCTGTGCAACAACTCCGCGCTCGACCGCATCCGTGCAATGATGCCATTGTGCGACTCGCATGGAATTGTCCCAACTTGGCAAGAGCCTGCAGATGACGTCGTGCAGCAATTCTTCGATGACTTGGTAGAAGTGGCGATCCGCCCCGACGAGAAGGACAGCCTCACCCGCGACACCACCGATGCAGAGATGGCACTCATCGCCACTAGGCTGGAAGAGGCGGCGGCAGCCGCAGCCGCGGGCGAGTTTGGATTCACCGTGGAGGAGGCAGATGCAGCAGAGGCGGGAAGCCGTGCCGAGCGAGAGGAGCGCGTCGGCGAGAAAGAACTTGCCGGGCATAGCGCTGGGTCGAGCGAGCCCGCCAAAGATACGAGCGGCTCGCTGGATATCAACTCGTCTTCCACCTCATCTTCAGACAGCTCGCCGCAAGCAGAGCCTCCATCCCCACCAAGAAGGCACCTCCGCAAGGTCGGGGACGTAGCGGAGCGGCAAGCGAGTCAACAGCCGCCGCGCCGCGTGACACGCTCCACCGCGGCAAGCACTGTTGCCGCGGGAGCGCCTCACGCTGCCGCGGCAACTGGAGCGGGGTCCTCCCGGACCACCGCTTCTGCTCCTGCCGCTTCTCACGCCGCGGCGGCAACCGGAGCGGGGTCGTCTCAGACCACTGCCACCGTTCCCGCCAAGCGGCCAAGGGAAGCTACTCCTCCGCCTCCTCGCGCCGGACGTGAGTCGGACTTCGACTTCTCCGCGTTCAACTCCGACGAGGAAGAAGAAGAAGAGTAAGACTCCCTTGTTGTACTTGCAGTTCTTCAATCCTTGCTGTTGTCTTGTATCTCATTTGCTTGACTCTGAACTTGTTCCTTCTTAGGACTCTGGCCCAGAGAGCAGCAAAGAGAGCCAAAGTCCCGGTGATTGTCATCGAGGACGAGCCCACCGCGACAACAGGGGGTGCGCCCGAGACAACCTTGCCGGACCCGGCAACCTTTCTCCAGAGCAGCCCCCAGCGTAAGTATATGGTTTGCTTTCCGCTGTGAGGTGCATATGGATACTCTGTTTTTGCTGATATATGACTGCTGGTTTGTGCAGGAGCAGAGCAGCCCCACCAGGAGCGCCCGGAGGCCGCCCCCGAAACGCCAAGGGAGAGTCCTCCGGCAAGGGAGGGTTATCCGGTAAGGGAGAGGTCTCCGGCAAGGGGGAGTTCTCCAGCAAGGGACAGCACCAGCGGCCCCCCGGCGACGGAGACCACGACTGCAGGACCCGGTACAGGTACTCCTCTTGCTTCAAAACTTCCCTTGGGTTCTTCTTTTGATCTTCTTGGATATTTGTTTGATTTTTCTCCCTTTTCCGGCTGTCAGACCCATCTGCTACGGAGCCGATGGAGACCGAGGTTGCCGCCGAAGAAGCAGCCGGTGCTAACGATCCCGCCGGCGCAGAGGCCGCCAAGGCTGCCGCCGCGGCAACTGGCGAGGGGTCTGGCGATCGCACTGACGGTCCTGAGGCCGCAGGAGCGCGAGGCGCTCCCGCGGCAACAGTGCTTGCCGCGGTGGAGCGTGTCGCGCGGCGCGGCGGCTGTTGACTCGCTTGCCGCTCCGCTACGTCCCCGACCTTGCGGATACACCTTCTTGGTGGGGATGGAGGCTCTGCTTGCGGCGAGCTGTCTGAAGATGAGGTGGAAGACGAGTTGATATCCAGCGAGCTGCTCGTATCTTTGGCGGGCTCGCTCGACCCGGCGCCATGCCCGGCAAGTTCTTTCTCGCCGACGCGCTCCTCTCGCTCGGCACGGCTTCCCGCCTCTGCTGCATCTGCCTCCTCCACGGTGAATCCAAACTCGCCCGCGGCTGCGGCTGCCGTCGCCTCTTCCAGCCTAGTGGCGATGAGTGCCATCTCCGCATCGGTGGTGTCGCGGGTGAGGCTGTCCTTCTCGTCGGGGCGGATCGCCACTTCTACCAAGTCATCGAAGAATTGCTGCACGACGTCATCTGCAGGCTCTTGCCAAGTTGGGACAATTCCATGCGAGTCGCACAACGGCATCATTGCACGGATGCGGTCGAGCGCGAAGTTGTTGCACAGCGGAACGACCCCCCCGGCAACCTGAAAACTTCGGGGTGTTAAGGGTCGTACTTGAACAGCTCCTGGAGCATCGCGTTGAGCTCAAGAACTGTGAAGTTGAAGTTGAGGCCCGACCGCAGCCTCATGATATCTGCCACATTCTTGAACTCCCAAGTGGGTCTCCCCCGTTCCTGCAGGGGGGCGATGCGGCGGCGAAGAAAATCCGCGCCAACAGCGCCTACAGTGAGCCCGGCAAGCCTGAGGCGTAGGATCCGGGTGACAGCAATCTTCAGCCTGTCGTCTTCCGGGGCCACGTCACTCCAATCGCTGCCGCGTGCTACTGGGGTTTGGCGCCGGGTGGTGAATGGCTGCGGGTTCTCCTCGTCAATCCAGCACCAGTTTGCTCTCCACTCCTCCCACTTGCCGCGGAATTCTCCCTCCAGATAAGTTTCCTTCTTGCCGGCCCTTGAGATCCAGGCGATTCCGCCGGATAAAGGCTTTCCTCTCTCTACTCGGGGTATAAAGAAATGGCGAAAGAGGGCTACATTGGGATGGACTCCGACAAAGTTTTCGCAGAGATGTGTGAAAACTGCCATGGTCAGAACGGCATTGGGGGTGAAGTCAAGGAGATGGAACCCGTAGGTGTTCATGATATCGTAGAAGAATTCAGAGAAAGGCGGGCAGAGCCCGCAGTAGAAGAACAACGCGAAGAAAGGGTATCCGTTTGGGGCCTTCTTCCAAGCGGCGGCGGGAAGTACCTTCGTGCGCGGATGTGCTCGTGTCTCCGTCGACCAGAAGAGGTAGTAGTTCTCCCTCAGCTCCCTCGCGGCAAGCTTGGGGGGGAAGACTGCCCGCTCCTTTCGCAGCGCCGCAAGCCGCTGCGCCTCGGTCGACTTCACGACCTTCCCCTTGTCGGCTTTTGGAGCCATGGCGGAAGTGGTGGAGGAGGTCGACGACGTTGGTGGTGCTGGTGGCGATGGGGGGCGGAGCGCTGCTCTCTTTCGGCTTTGGGAAGACGAGGGAGCGGCGGAGATTTCTGATATTGGAACAGCAACGAGCGAATGGGCGAACTACCCCTGTTTCCCCTGCTTATAAAGAGGGAGGGGGCGGACGTTCCGCATTTCCGAATAAAGAAACCACCCATGATCTCTCCCACGATGCCGCATTCAACGCGTGCCGTTCGGGGAGGGCGCGGTGGACACGAAGAGAGATACGGCATAACCTAGGCCACGCGTGCCCGTGCCCTGTTTTGGGCCTGGCCCAACAGCGCTCGGCACCGTGTATGGCCCAGGCCCGGGGGCTCCTGTCGGTGTACTAGAGTAGGGGTACCCTAGTATCCCGAACTTGTGCACGGGCAGTCGCAGCATCCCGCGGCAAGGCTTGCTGGGTGACCGCCAAGGTCCTCCGTGGTTCCTTTGGAGCCATGCAAGAACAAAGTATCCAAGTCAAAGAGACAAGACCCCGGCAAGAGGAGCTTGCCGGGAAAGCCAACCAAGGCATTGCAAGACCCCGGCAAGAGGAGCTTGCCGGGAAGGCCACCCAAGGCACCTCAAGGAACTTGCCGCGACGCGTCGCACGTCCCGGCAAGGCCCGGTGAGCGACAAGCTCCCGGGCGCGACAAGACAACAACCGCGGCAAGGCGCTTGCCGCGGTAAGACACCGCTCTGCCCGCGCTCCAGCACATCCACCAACGTGTCGCTCTGGGACCCTTCCAGGCGTACGTGGCGGGAGGCTGTGCAGCCTGCGGTGCGCGGTGGCAAGCGGCGCTGACAAGATTGCCATCGTGGCGAGCGGTGGCGCCCCTGACGGTCCCTTTTGCACTGTTTAGGCGACACAGACGGGCATTTAATGCCCTTGTCCCCTGCCGTCAGGGTTAGGTATGATATACTGTAGCAGGTAGCTGTACCTACCACAGCACCTTTCCATTTTTACCCTTTGTCTCTGTTGCCACCTGTCGGTGACCCCTTGAGCATATAAAAGGAGGCCCATGCGCAACGTAGAGGGGGGTTCGGAGAACACTCACGCTCGGTTTCGTTAGCTGCTAGTGTGTACTGTAGCACTCCACGCTCCCGAGCAAGAACTCAATACAAACCACAAAGCAGGAGTAGGGTTTTACGCATCCGTGCGGCC
>NC_053023.1:699045926-699064290 GCF_003073215.2 Triticum urartu
TTTTAACCTTCGCAAGGACCGGGCGTAGCCACACTCGGTTCAACTAAAGTTGGAGAAACTGTCACCCGCAAGCCACCTATGTGCAAAGCACGCCGGGAGAACCGGTCTCGCGTAAGCGTACGCGTAATGTCGGTCCGGGCCGCTTCGTCCAACAATACCGCCGAACCAAAGTATGACATGCTGGTAAGCAGTATGACTTATATCGCCCACAACTCACTTGTGTTCTACTCGTGCATATAACATCAACATATAAAACCTAGGCTCGGATGCCACTGTTGGGTTTCGTAGTAATTTCAAAAAAATTCCTACGCACACGCAAGATCATGGTGATGCATAGCAACGAGAGGGGAGAGGTATGATCTACGTACCCTTGTAGATCGACAACGGAAGCGTTTGGTTGATGTAGTCGTACGTCTCACGGCCCGACCGATCAAGCACCGAAACTACGGCACCTCCGAGTTCTAGCACACGTTCAGCTCGATGACGATCCCCGGACTCCGATCCAGCAAAGTGTCGGGGAAGAGTTCCGTCAGCACGACGGCGTGGTGACGATCTTGATGTACTACTGCAGCAGGGCTTCGCCTAAGCACCGCTACAATATTATCGAGGACTATGGTGGAAGGGGGCACCGCACACGGCTAAGAATATGATCACGTGGATCAACTTGTGTTTCTCTGGGATGCCCCTGCCTCCGTATATAAAGGCTCAAGGGGGGGGGGTGCGGCCGGCCTAGGAGAGGCGCGCCAGGAGGAGTCCTACTCCCTCTGGGAGTAGGATTCCCCCCCCCAATCCTAGTTGGAATAGGATTCACGGAGGGGGAAAAGAGAGAGGGGGGCCGGCCCCCTCTCCTTGTCCTATTCGGACCAAGGGAGGGGAGGAGCGCGCGGCCCATCTTGGGCTGCTCCTTCTCTTTTCCACTAAGGCCCACTTAGGCCCATATAGCTCCCGGGGGGTTCCGGTAACCTCCCGGTACTCTGGTAAATCCCGATTTCACCCGGAACACTTCCGATATCCAAACATAGGCTTCCAATATATCAATATTTATGTCTCGACCATTTCAAGACTCCTCATCATGTCCGTGATCACATCCGGGACTCCGAACAACCTTCGGTACATCAAAATGTATAAACTCATAATATAACTATCATCGTAACCTTAAGCGTGCGGACCCTACGGGTTCGAGAACAATGTAGACATGACCGAGACACGTCTCCGGTCAATAACCAATAGCGGAACCTGGATGCTCATATTGGCTCCTACATATTCTACGAAGATCTTTATCGGTCAGACCGCATAACAACATACGTTGTTCCCTTTGTCATCGGTATGTTACTTGCCCGAGATTCGATCGTCGGTATCCAATACCTAGTTCAATCTCGTTACCGGCAAGTCTCTTTACTCGTTCCGTAATACATCATCTCCAACTAACTCATTAGTTGCAATGCTTGCAAGGCTTAAGTGATGTGCATTACCGAGAGGGCCCAGAGATACCTCTCCGACATCGGAGTGACAAATCCTAATCTCGAAATACGCCAACCCAACATGTACCTTTGGAGACACCTGTAGAGCTCCTTTATAATCACCCAGTTACGTTGTGACGTTTGGTAGCACACAAAGTGTTCCTCTGGCAAACGGGAGTTGCATAATCTCATAGTCATAGGAACATGTATAAGTCATGAAGAAAGCAATAGCAACATACTAAACGATCGGGTGCTAAGCTAATGGAATGGGTCATGTCAATCAGATCATTCAACTAATGATGTGATCCTGTTAATCAAATGACAACTCTTTGTCCATGGTTAGGAAACATAACCATCTTTGATTAACAAGCTAGTCTAGTAGAGGCATACTAGTGACACTCTGTTTGTCTATGTATTCACACATGTATCATGTTTCCGGTTAATACAATTCTAGCATGAATAATAAACTTTTATCATGATATATAAGGAAATAAATAATAACTTTATTATTGCCTCTAGGGCATATTTCCTTCAGAGGCCTCTTCTGCTAGGAGGGCTGCTGGTGAGGGGGAGGCTGCTGCTGCTGAGAATGTTGCTGAGGACCGTGCTGCTAGGTCCACCACTTCTTCCTCTGAGCCGTCATGGGCCAAGAAGCTAAAGGACAAGATGAAGACTCTCTTCTGCATGCAGGCAAAGGGACAGTACAGGGCTCACGTGGCAGACAAGGAGAGTCGCCGCGTGACAGAAGGTTATGAGGCTCTTTGGAGAGGATGTGTCTGGCGGGGTCTGAGGACGTCATCACACCTGAGGCTGCCTGGATGTCAAAGCAAGGAGTGGACCAGTTCAGAGGATGGACCTCGAGGAGACTTATCCCCGCCGCTGAGGTCTGACGAGGAGCACGAGAGCAGTGGGACGACTTCTCTGCCTGAGCCACCCCGTGTGTGTAGTGTCCTCTCTGCCTTTTTGGCGTCTCGATGCCAAAGGGGGAGAGAGTGTAGGGATTTGCGTTGTGTCGTGCTTGGTGTGTTTGCTTGCTTTGTCGTTTGGACCTCGTTTGTTTTTGTTTGGTTTGTGCCTTCGAGACCTATCCTACATATGGTGCAAGACATATGCACTCTATCTATCTTAGTTAACTTATGTTTGTACTATCTTGTCTAGTGATAGATATGCCTTGTCTCTATAATATAGGGGGAGCTCTGTTCCTAGTATTCGTGTGCCGTGCAGTCCAAAGCACTCATCTAGGTGGCACACATCTAGGGGGAGCCCGTCTATATTCTAGAGAGGAGGGGTTTGCATTTACTTAATTTTATTTTCCTTGTGCAAATCCCGTATTGTCATCAATCCACCAAAAAGGGGGAGATTGTAAGGGCATATTTATCCCTAAGTGTTTTGGTGATTGATGACAACGCATTTGCGGACTAATCGTGTGCCTTGAGTATTCCAGACACTTCATTGCTAGGCACAAGACGATTGGGTGCCCCTCGAAGACTGATGAAGACGGCGTCTTTTCTACGTTTCTTTTTGGTGGATTTGAGTCGTAGGAAAGCCGTACTATTAAGAGGGGGTCCGCGTTGGAAAGGTTTGGGTGGAATCATCACGTACACGTCTCCTTCTTGTCCCCTCCTTTTTCCTTGGAGCTTCCTCCGTTTTCTTGCCTCCCTTGTCTGGCTGCTGTGGTTGGTCGCGGTAGTACTGCTCCCAGGAAAACGGTAGTACCGTAGGCATCCGCGGTAGTACCGCGCGGTGGCGCGGTAGTACCGCAGGTGCCCCGGTAGTACCGCTCCCCTGGAGCCGCACTCCCAAAATTTTAATTGGTTTTCATCAAAAACTTTGTTGAATTATTTTTTGAAGGCTTTTAAAATTTTTTTTTTTTTTTTTAGACGCTGCCCACCAGGCTAGTGCCGCCCCTTTGCGGTAGTAGGGCGGATGTAATTTTTTACATCCGCACCTACCGCGGTAGTACCGTTTTCGCCGAGCGGTAGTACCGCGCTATGCAGTCAGGCAGTAGTACCGCCCCTCGGGTACTACTGTGTCGGGTTTTTGCTACTTCCGTTTCTTTGCGGAAGTAGCACGGAAGTTCCCTTCCCCATGGCTGGGGTTTTTTGCCTTGCGGTAGTACCGCATGGGGGGCGCGGTAGTACCGCGCGTGCGGAAGTACCGCCCCCCAGCTCCTGTGCATCTGTTTATCTTTACTGTCACTGTGGGGTTGCGGCAGTACCGTGGGTCGGTACGGTAGTACCACAGCCGCTGCGGTAGTACCGCTGGTTGCAAGCAGTAGTACTGCGCGGCCTTGCGGTAGTACCGCTGGCCAGGCACGGTAGTACCGCTGGCCGCGGGCTGGTTGGTGGGTAACGGTTGGATCCTTTTCCCACACTATATAAGGGTCCCCTTCTTCCCCGTTGACTCACCTCTTCCACCCCTAAGCTCCATTATTGCTCCAAGCTCCATTTTCGCCCGATCTCACTCCCTAGCCAACCAAACTTGTTGATTTGCTCGGGAGTGGTTGAGAAGGCCCCGATCTACACTTCCACCAAGAGATATTTGATTCCCCCACTAATCCCTTGCGGATCTTGTTACTCTTGGGTGTTTGAGCATCCTAGACGGTTGAGGTCACCGCGAAGCCATAGTCCATGTGGTGAAGCTTCGTGGTGTCGTTGGGAGCCTCCAATTGAGTTGTGGAGATTGCCCCAACCTCGTTTGTAAAGTTTCGGTCGTCGCCTCCAAGGGCACCAATAGTGGAATCACGGCATCTCGCATTGTGTGAGGGCGTGAGGAGAATACGGTGGCCCTAGTGGCTTCTTGGGGAGCATTGTGCCTCCACACCGCTCCAACGGAGACGTACTTCCTCTCAAAGGGAAGGAACTTCGGCAACACATCCTCGTCTCCACCGTCTCCACTCTTGGTTATCTCGTGCCTTTACTTGTGCAAGCTTATTTGTTTCATATATCTTGCTTGCTTGTGTTCCTATCCTTGTTGCATCATATAGGTTGCTCACCTAGTTGCATATCTAGACAACCTACTTTGATGCAAAGTTTAAATTGTTAAAGAAAAGCTAAAAATTGTTAGTTGCCTATTCACCCCCCTCTAGTCAACCATATCGATCCTTTCACTAGCGCGTAGACCTATTTTCGCCCTCGCGATCAGCTTGCCGTGGTTTTTCAAATATAATTCAAAGAATGTACAAACATTTTACATAGTTTCACAAGCAAACAAATATATCATAGTTCACAAGCCAAATAAATATACCATAGTTTACAAGCCAAATAAAAATTAACTTGTCTCAAATACATTAAAAAAGATACATCTATTGGTTGTCAACGTAAGCCCACATATGCTCAACCAAATCATTTTGCAGCTGAATGTGAGTTTTCCAATCACAATTTTATTATTAAATTGGATGAACTATGCAAACGTTGCCACTCCTCCATGCTCAGGCACAACATTGTCACTCTAAAACTGGAACCCTTGGTCGTAGATACCTTCTGGGTGCTCATCTTCTACGATCATATTGTGCATGATCACACAAACAGTCCTCACCTCCCACAACTTGGTGCTCCAAGTTCTAGCAGGAGATACCGAACAATGCCCCATCGAGATTGCAGAACACCAAAGACATGTTCCACATCCCTCCTAGCACTCTCTTACTCTTGTGCAAATCTCCTCTTCTCTCCTACAGGGTTGGAGATTGTCTTCACGAGAGTAGTTCAATGAGGATAGATACCGCCAGCTAGGTAGTATCATTTGTTGTAGTTGTGGCTGTTGATGTTAACATTCACCGGCCGGAAGTTGCCTTCAGCAATCCTTGCAAACACCGGAGAGTGTTGAAGCATGTTGGTATCATTGTGAGATCCAGCCATCCTAAGAAAGAGTACCAAATCTAGAGATCTTGTGAAATCACGGCCTCGAGTATGAAGGTGCAAGCTTTGACAGGGCCCCTATACTACCCCTACCAAGCAGAAGGGTAGTTTTTCCACTCCCAGTGCATATAGTCTATGCTACCAAGCATCCCCGGGAAGCCCCTGCTGGCATTCATCGTCAACAAGCGGGCTGTATCTTCAGCGTTTGGCTCCCTCAAGTACTCAAGGCCAAACACTGCAATCACAGCCTTGCAGAACCTGTACATGGAGTCTAGGCACGCAGACTCGCTCATACAGACGTACTCATCAATGAGATCACCAGGAACTTCGTATGCAAGCATCCGGATAGCTGTAGTGCATTTCTGATAAAAGGAGAAGACAATCTTTCCAAGGGCATCCTCCTTGCACTCGAAATACTTATCGTATCCGACCACCCTCTCCCGAATACGGTTGAAAACATGCCTAGCCATACGGAAATGGTGCCGTAATTGATGATGTTTGAAGAGCGGGTTGGGTGTCTCGAAGTAGTCCTTCCAAAGAAGGAAATGGCCGCTCTCTTGGTTGCGATTCAATGCCGGAGTGTGCCCCGGAACAACGACGACTACCTACTAAGGTGGTCATTGACGACCAACACAACAACCACCATCTCCTCATCGTCGGATGAAGAATCATATGAGTCACAAAGGAAATTATGAAAAAACAACTCGTCGGCAGAGCCCATTTGTACCTTGTGGGCAAAACGTCGAACAACTTGGGGGCGTCGTCGAAGAAGCAAGCCGACGAAGAGACGAACGCCTCCCCTGGACCAGGTAGCTGGCTTGGCGGCGCCCGACGAGCTTGCCAGCGTTGTCAAAGGAGCTGGCCAGGGGTGCGGGGCCGAGGTGGTGCTTGCGGCGACTTTGGGGAAGAAGCTGCGGTGGTCTGGCGGCGAGGCGATGGTGGCGGCGACGTGGGAAGGTGGCGTGCCGCGGGAGAGGTATGTGGGTACGGACTACTGGCGAGGGCACCGGAACTGGGTGGCGGCGACAGGGTGGGGACGGCCGAGGGCTTGTTGTCGATGGGAGAAAGAGAATGGCCTATGTGACACCGACTGGCGGGCCAGGCAGGTGGAGGAGTAGGCGCGCGTCCGTCTCGTGTCCACGCCGACTCAAATGAGGGCCAAATATGGGCCAGGAATGGGTCGTTCGGCGGACGAAAAGCAGGCGCACGTCCGTTTGGGTTGACGCGTTGAGCCGATTTTTGTGTTTGTTTTAATCCAAACGAATACGTGCGGACGAAATGGATCGACGAGTTGGAGTTGCTCTTAGAGGTCATATTTGCACATCAAAAGCCGTTCATATAATCATATTCTCACTGCATACCAGTATAAAAGGATAATGTGCTACCTACTTTTTGTGTGTGTATTTCTCAGTTTCTGGGACACGTACATTTAAAGATGGGCTTTGCATTTCTTAACAAGAAAAACCCAAAGATGGAATGTTTAAGCACGTAGGATTATGTGGTAATGACGATTCTTTTGTCTCCATATAATTTATGTCTAATCCAGAGAGAATATATAATGCATTATGGTATATGAGATTGATCGCTTTGCATACATTTCTTATCGTCCCTGTTATGCATTTGCTCTTCGTCCACTATCTTGCCAGTATGTTCCAGTATAATATTAGCATATTATATCCATTTATTGTTTTTTGTGTGTTTTGTTTTTTGTTGTGTTAGCAATGCAGCGTCTTATGTTCATGTCGATCTTACCGTCTGTCTTGGCTCGTCGTGCATCTGTCTGGTTGGCTGTGCGTTTCGGTCGCTGATGCAGCTTATGTGCCTATCGGTGTGTGTGCTGTCTTTGTGCTTATCGTAGGGGCGCCTCTGTCCTAGCACCCGGCGTTTCTTCTGTACCTCGGTGAAGCGTCTAGCAGCGTTGTAAGCCCTCAGGTCTGGCTTTGGCTGTCGTGGTGTTTCCCTCGACCCCAGGCTGTCTGCTCTGTGCTCCTCTGTGTCATGTTTTCTAACCCCGCGTCGCCCTAGCGTGTCATGTGCCTGATTGGACTCCGCCTGGCTCGTGTCGGCGTAGGGGCGCAAGTGGCGCGTCGCGCGCCGCAGTCTCGCGTCCGGTGGGGCAACCGCCGCGAACCCGCAAGCCGCTTCCGCTCTGTGTGGGTTTCTGGCTGTGCTCGGTGAGTTGTGTGCGTGCTGCTCTCTCGCCGGCTCGTTGCGCCGACGGACTGCGTGACGCACTGGCCGCCCAGGGCTGATGACGTGGCGCGTCGTTCCTGAACGGGAGCGAGGCGGAGACGCCGACGCCGCCAGAGCGAGTGCTGCGGCGGGCTGGGCTGTTCCTCAAACAGCTCGGCGGCGGCGGACGACGGTCGCTGCGTTGCCTGTGCCCGGTGATCCTCGGCGACGTGAACCGCATGCTCCCCAAGCCCATCGACCCCGTCCGCATGATGTACCTCCCCATCGCCTGCGGCGTCGTCCTCCCGCCCCAAGTCCTCTTCATCTGCTTCAGTACGCCAACGCCATTAATCTCTCTCCCTCCCTCCCTCTCGCTCGCTCTCTCTTTCTCACTCATGATGGATTGATTGATGATGATGATGATCTTGGAATCTATGCAGCTGGGCAGCCGACGCCGCCGGTGGTGAACCGGATTCCCGACTCCTGGAAGACCTCGTCTTCTTCAGGTCAACTACTCACTCACTCACTAATACAGTAGCACTTCTCAAAGTGAAAAAAATCCATACTGCTCTTGCATGGTTAAGCTCGATTGCTTTCGGCTGAATTCTGATGTCTCCATGTGCCGTGCAGCCTTGTCGCCTTGAGTTGGTGCCGACGATCGGATTTGGTTACTGCTCATCACGCAGGCACAATTTATCTCGGGACGTACTCTATCTATCAAGTTTAATCAATTAAGATTACAAACGTGAGAAACTAGCTGGTTACTACCAACTTTGCAGCCATCAGAGTGGTCGACGCATCATGTGCCAGTTGTGGTGTAGTATTACTGATCGATGTAATAGCTATAGCATGTTTTCCTTTATCTTATTGAGAATGTAAACAAAAATATAAGAGCAGATTGCACCGAAGGGAGTATTGTCTCACACTATTTACATGGGTTTTTCGTTTGATGATCCTATAATGCCCATCTAGCCCTGGCTTGTGTTCAGTAACTTAGTATTTAATATTAGTGTGATGATGAATGTCCTGTCATGACGTTTTGGTCTAGTCAAAGAGCTTTGACCATCTACTGGACATTTCCTCCACAATTTTGGCCCTTCTCCATGTCACTTACATGTGGGATCCACCCGAGTAAAAACAAGAATAAACTCTCCCCCCTCTCTCTATCATTTACATGGGGACCCAAACTTAAAGAGGAAAAGAAAACTCACCCTTTCCACATTTTACAGGTGAGACCCACCTAAAAAGCAAAAGAAAAATCAAATTTGCTAATTCTCATGTAGATGAGATTTAGTGATGTCTCATCCAAATTGTCCTTCTCATGATCTAGGGTGCCGAGATTCGTGCATTTTCTCTATCCCGGTTGCCAGCTCAAATCGGATGTATCGCTAATAGAGATAAATCAAGATCCTTACACTCATCATAGAACATTTTATACTGTAACCATTTGAATTTATAGAGGCTGATAACTTTCAATGTAGATCTAGCCAAATTTTTATAAAATTTGACTTACAAACTTAATATTGGGAGTAAAAAGGAAGAGAAAGAGTAAAATCAAAGAAACATGGAAACATGTATTACAAGTCTTTTAGATAGGCAAGATACTCCGCTTCTTCCCCTGATCTTTCTTTCCCTCTTCCTGCCGGGGTTCCCCTTGCATGCTCGGTGGAGGTTGCTGCCCTGCTGCTGGTACCGTAGAAGACTCCAACGCGCCGTACATGCGAGCAAGCCGCACCCAGAACGCCAGGAGCCCGACGATGAAGACAGCCACCACGCAGATGCAACCGGCCAAGACACGGGTGTCCTTGACCTTGGTGGCCAGGACGGCGGACACCATGAGACCCAGGACGCCGACGCCGAAACCGTAGCCTCCTACGTCGCGAAGCTTCTCGACGACGGTCACCGGCATGCGCGGCAAGAACAGTTCCGCGTAGGACTTGACGAGGAAGAGCACCGACCAGTAGGCCTCGTACGAGAGCACCAGCGACAGCCGCCATGGGACGATGCTGAAGAAGAAAGGAGAGCGTCCTGAAATGTAGGCATAGATCATGGTCGCGGTGATTCCTACAGGGCAGACAATCTGGGCGACGACGGCCATCACCCACCTCTTGGTACGGGATACGTGTGCCAGCGACTCCCCGAGCGTCGTCGCAGGCGTAGCCATTGACTATTCCGACGAGTTCTGCGTTTTTCACGGTGTTATGGAGTACATGGTGTGTGTTATATAGTACTAGTACATGGGATGTGTATATGGGAGCAATGCAAGTCTAATTCGGATCCCTCGAATATATATGGAAGGAAAAAACTAACGCCATACGTGTGGCATCTTGTACATCGCCCACACGTATCCTTTATCACTTATTTTGTCACATGCGAACAGATGACATCAACATGAATCTTTTTTTTTCAGTTTAAAAATGTTTTATCTCCTAATTAAAAAATCAAATTAAAAATCCTTTTCACCATTAAATCCGCCTCGATGAGATCTTCAAAACTAGACCCCATGTTGATATGTTTCGACGAATTTTTTTTGCTCCAAAGTTACCATGATGTTTATACTATAGTTGTCATAGTGCTTAAACTAAAGTTGCCATGTGGCAATTTCAGTTTGTAGAGCATGGCAATTTTAGTATTTTGATGATAGCAACTGCAGTACTTTGCCATGAAAATTATTTTTTTATGAACCATGGCAATTTTAAGTGTATGTATCATGGCAATTTTAGTTTATGGTTCATGACAAGTCTAGTTTCTTAATTCCTCATTTTATAAATGTCAAAAATTACTTTTAAATGTAGAAGAAAAATATCTGAAACATATGATGGCAACTTCAGTGTAAACACCACGACAATTCATGTGCAATAGACATGACAACTTTTAACCCTAAAAGAAATTCGTCGAAATATATTGATATGAGATCTAGTTTCGAAGATCTCGTCGCGAGGGATTTAATGGTGAAAACGGATCTTCAATCAGATTTTTATTTAAGAGACAAACATTTTAAAATTTGGAAATCCAAAAAAATTTCCACATACATGCAGTGATGTGGCACACTCTGTGTATTATAGGGCGTGTGGGCAGATTTCACTCGCACCACACGTGTGGGCGTTAGCGTTGTCCTATATGGAAACAATGAAAATGAAAACGCGTCTCACTTCGACTCCTCCAAGATACGGATTCAGACTCTTCACTCCTTGAATATATTATGAACAGAAATAATGAACGCGCGTATCGTTTAGACTCCTCCAGTATATGGAAATAATGAAGGCGCGTCTAGGTTGGTCTCCTCAAATTTATGGGAACAATGAACGCGTGCGGCTAATGTTTGAAAAATAAAGACGGAGGAAAATTACCTAAATACTAACGGCCTCCCACACACCCCTAAGAGCGAACCGCGAGCTGACCACACTAAACGGTTCACTCCGGATTGTCATGCGCCGACAGCTTTGGAGGGTCATCGCCATCGTTGCCGACAACCTGCGTGACGCCGCTGGCAGGGCTGATGACGTGCGCGTCGTTCCTGACTAGGAGCGAGGCGAAGATGTCGTCGCCGCAGAGCGAGTGCTGCGGTGGGCTGGGCATGTTCCTCCCCATCGCCCGCAGCATTGTTCTCCCGCCCCAAGTCCTCTTCATCTTCTTCACGCCATGTCCAGTTCTTTTAGGCGCCTTAAAAATTAAGTTGCCTCTTTTCAACTTAAAAAATAAGCCACCTTCTAAGTTTGTTGAGACTTCTAAATTAGTTATCCCATAACTAGTTTAGAAGCCCCAATGATCAAGAGAGGCGGCTTATGGGAAAAGCTGGGGAGGAGGCGTCTTATTTTTATGCTGCCAAAAGCACCGGCCCATGATCTCTTTCTCTCACACACATGATGGGTTGATAATGATGATCTTGGAATATATGCAGCTGGGCAGCCAACGCCGCCGGTGGTGAACTGGATTCCCGACTCCTAGAAGACCTTCTCTTCCTCAGGTCAACTATTCACTCATGTTGAGCAAGGTAGAGCTATGTGGTACTGACCGAGAGGTCCTCCCTCGTCGCTCTCGCGAGTGACGGGGAGGGGACCCTAGCCGTCAGCCCACTTTGAGTTGGGCGACGGTGTTGTGCTCCCGTGGGGCGCAGTGGCTCGCCGACGGACCTGCTGGGCGGTAGTGGGGTTGTCTTCTGGCGGCGTATCGGTGACCTGGGGCTCGTGAGGGGTGCGGAGGCTGCGGCGTGCTCGATTCGGCCGGGCGGAGGCGTGCAGGTGGCTGCAGGCTAGATCTATTCGGCTCTGGTTCTAGTGGCCAATGCACGGCACAGGGAGTGGTTGGCGTCTCTATTCGCAGATGCTGGGGGTGTGGCTGGGTGGTGGTGCACGCGAGGTGACCGGGGACGGTGCTTGTCTTCTGGGGCGGCACTCTCCTTGGCAGTGCGCGGTGTAGGCCGCGAGCGGCATAGGCCGGAGCCTACGGGCGTCCCTTGGGAGACGACGGTTGACGGCGATGGTGGTGCGGCTGGCTGTTTGAGGCCGCGCGATGGTGGTGCTGGTTGTTGGGGAACGTAGCATGCAATTTCAAAAAAATTCCTATGATCACGTAAGATCTATCTAGGAGATGCATAGCAACGAGAGGGGGAGAGTGTGTTCACGTATCCTCGTAGACCGAAAGCGGAAGCGTTAGGTTAACGCGGTTGATGTAGTCGAACGTCTTCACGATCCAACCGATCTAGTACCGAACGTATGACACCTCCGAGTTCAGCACACGTTCAACTCGATGATATCCCTCGAACTTTTGATCCAGCAGAGGGCCGAGGGAGAGTTTCGTCAGCACGACGGCGTGGTGACGGCGATGGTGATGTGATCCGCGCAAGGCTTTGCCTAAGCACTACGATGCTATGACCGGAGGAGTAAACTGTGGAGGGGGACACCGCACACGGCTAATGTAACATCCCAAAATTCTAAATTTTAAAATGTTATATTAAATAAATAGTTTTGATTGTTTGTTTGATTGTGATGTGGTTGCTTGTGTGGAATTGAGTGAAATTTGAAACTTTTTGAAAGTTGAATGAGAGGGAATGAAATGACTTTCCCAAACTTTCACATTGCATTTATGATCTCCACGAATTAAAATTCATTTTATCACAAAACCCTAGAGTGAAGATGATATGACTTCTTCCATTTAAATAAATGAAAAGAGTTTTGAAAAGATTTGAATTCCATATGAAAATATTTCAAATTCGAAAACTTTATGTAACTCAATGAGTTTCATGAGAAAAGATAAAATGACTTCTTCAAATGCTAAGAAAGAGAGTTGGAAGTTTCAAATAATCAAACTAAAAGTCCCTTTGAAGTTATTTTGAAAACTCACTTTCAATTTGGAGTTATTTGGTTTTATTTAAATTACTTTTCTCCAAAAATAGAATATACAGAAAATAGGGTAAAATGATTCCCTACATTAGAAAAATGGAGAAAAATGAGTTTGAAATCATTTTGGTGTTTTAAAATATTTTTATTTGGTTTTTCAAATGAACCAGTAGTACTGTTTGCTTTATTAAATTTGTGTGAAATTTATTTGATGCTGAAAATATATTCATGTTTTAGGAAAAAAAATTCTGAGAATTTTCATATATAGTATGCCTATGTAAAATTTTATTTTTATTTTCATTATTCAGTTTTTCCTTTTTTATTTCTATTTAAAAACAAAAACTGCGCGTGCGCCAGGAACTAACTGTCGCCCACGTGCGCAGCATAGTGGCATCGGGCATCCCATTATTTTTTTCTCTCCTACATGGGCAGGCCAGGCAGCCATTTTTTTCACTTTGGCCGAATTTTATTTTAAAAACAATGAAGCGCGGGCGGCCCGCCAAACACTTTTAGGCCCATGCGAACATCCAACCCAAAAATCATCCATTGCGGGTTAAATCAATATTTAGGTTTGACTAGCTTCACAAAAAAATTATTTTTTTTCTTCGACGGGACTTCTGAAAGTTGTCTCTTTTCTTCGAAGTCATTTTTTCTACCTTATAAAAGTATCTTTTTTTTAGTATTTTTATACCCCGTAGCTTATTATTTCTATACTAGTACAGTAGAATAATTAGATTACCAATTAATTTTTGTATTTATACATTACATTTAGAAATCTTTTAGCCGTAACTATTTTTCTTCCGTAAAATAGCTTGGCCCTGATTTTTCAAATAGCCATAACTTCTTACTCGTTCATCCAAATTAGATAAAACCAACACCTACATTTTTGTCTTGATTCCACCTATATAGTGAATCTATCGAATAAACTTTTTGCAATTTTCGAATTTCAAAATTTGTTCAGATTCATATTCAAACTTTTTTTGATCGTATCTTTTTTTCCGCAGCTCCGTTTCCAATGAATCCAACTGCATCGGATTCGTATTGAAATAATCTTTCCGTTCGCACAATTAGTGTCATCTTTCCAACATATAATTTTGATCTTAGCCAGTTACTCTACTAGCCCACCAAAGAGTTGTCAGATTCAATGCCACGTTGAATTACTTGATCCGTTATTTTTAATCTAGTAATTCTTTTTCCTACATGTTCATATTGACTTCCTACATCCAGTAGCATCATTAGTTTCAACTTTTGATCTTTTCAAATTTGAACTCGAAGCTTCACTTGATCATATCTTGTAATGTGTAGCGTTTTTTCAATTGATTCATTTTTCAAATTGAATCCCTAGGCGTAATCTAACATCTTGAGTCATCACCACACTTTTTCACTGAAATTAGAATATGATCTTGCAAAACAATTTGATTTGGTTCCTTTGGAGTTTTCACAATCTTCATTTGCATTTTCTTTTTGGCCTTTGAGTGATTGCTTATGTGTGGATAAAATTGCCTACTTACGACAGATTGATCGGAGTGTGACGAGTAGAACTATCTAGAATTATGAGTGCGAAGAATCTTCGTCAACAGTACAAGGCAAATTCACAATTTGATCATATTTTTCCTATACCCAGTTTTTACTATGCATTAGTTCACACCCTTACAAGTTTGGATGAGTAGGATTGGGAATTGGGACTTTGCTATGTAGTTCATGAGGTAGGAACCTATGATCCTTGAAACACCTAGGGATTATTTGTTATGTCATATATTGCTTAGCCATTCTCGTAGACGGGGATTGGTATGTGTGATTCATGCAAGTTATGAGAGAAATAACAATTAACGGTAACTTTAGGTGGCAACATCAACACACATCTAGGTGGAATGGTTGGGGCACCCTGGAGAAACCAGTGGTTTGCCCGGGCACCTGGAGAACTAGTGCTTGCCCAAGGAGATTCCGGAGGACCCGTGAGATCACCCTATGGAATGCCACCCAGGCTCAAAGGAATCATACGATATTTCATGCCTAGAAACTTGTAACACCCCGGATGTAACTTGTGTAACTCTGACTCTTGCCATTTTCGGCTTTAAGTTATGAGATTCCCTTTGTGGTTGGGTTTTGTCTTCGTTTTGCATTTTGTTCATGTCATGCATTTCATATCATGTCATCATGTGCATCGCATTTGCATTCGTGTTCGTCTCATGCATCCGAGCATTTTCCCCGTTGTCCGTTTCGCAATCCGACACTCCCACATGCACCCGGCGCACCCCTCTTGTCTCTTTTCGTGAGCGGGAGCTAAACGTTCTCGGAATGGGCCGAGATTTGTCAAGTGGCCTTCGGTACACCACTGGTAGACCGCCTGTCAAATTTTGTTCCATTTGGAGGCCGTTTGATACTCCAACGGTTAACCAGGTAACCGCAAAAGCCTCTTGTGTGTTGCAGCCAAACACCCCTCCAAAACAGCCCAATAACCCATCTAAACCATCTCCATGTTCTCCGTCGTCGGATCATGATCGTGTGGGCGAAAACCGCACCTCATTTGGACACTCAAAACTCCACCTACCTATAAATATGTGCACCCCTCCAAAATCTCGCAGTCCAAACCCTAAATTTCATCTCCCGCCGCCACCGGACACGTCCGCCCTCACTAGACAAAAGCCGGCCACATCCGCCGCCGCCGCCAGACGAATCCCCCGTGCACCGCCCGCTCCGCCGCCACCACGCACCCGCGCCCGAAGCCGTGTCCTCTGCCGCCCTCCGTCCTCCACCGCCGCCGCGCCGGATCCGGCCGGAGTTCGTCGCCCGACCACCTTCCTCCTCTCCGGCCACCTCTCCGGCCAACTCCGGCGAGGCCCCCCAGATCAGAACCGCCACACTGGTCGCCCGCCGCCGTCCGGTGACCCCCCGACCTCCGGCGCCCTCGCCTCCATCACCGGCCATCTTCTTCACCATCTCTGGCATGTTACTCCGGCCATCCTCGAACTACGTGCGAAACCCTAGATTGGAACCCGGGGTAATTTTCGTCAAGTCCTTACCCTAACATTTTATGCCTCCTTCATCATGTCATATCTCGGTGACCGTGGCTCCAAATCATGCATATGATATGTCAAATTGTTTATCTCGTTGAGCTATTCATGTTAGCAGTATTTCCATGCATGTTACTGTCCTTTATGAAGCCATTTTCATTGATGCAAGAGTGCTATAAAATGTTAGCTGCTGGTACTTATCAGATCATGATGATTTGTCATTTTTGTTGCATTTAATGTGTGCATCGTATGAGCATGAGGTCTACATGTGTTTTGAACTACAACATGCCATCTTTACAGAGGTGCAAGCCTTGTATTTTTGTGATCTATGCGGTGACTAGTACAAGCATGCAAAGTAGGCTCCACAATGTTGTTGTTTTCAGGGACTTAGGATTTCGCGAAGTCCTTTTCCTGCTGTTATTTTGATGCCATGTAAACTTGATGCTACATTGAGATCCATGCTTATTTTGGGTTACTTCAGTAAGGATGTTTTGAACATGTGGTCATGCTCTATCCATTCATGCCCCTATTTGCATTATGGAGTGCTCTAGCATGTCTTTTTCTTGCTCTACTTTTGCTATAAAATGTTCCTGGCAGAATGTTAACATGTTAATCCATATTGCCATGGTTGTTGCTAGTGATCCATGCATCCTATTAACTTGATCTTGCCATGTTTAGCTTCATGAACACGTCTTCTTACTGTTGGCATGCTTATGTTGTCATGCAATGCCTTGTGGTGAGTGGCATGAGCTCACAAAGTTGCTATCATAAATCTGTTAATGCCATGCTCTGTTTTTCACCAAGTCTGAAACTGTTAATAAAACTTGCTATGGTTAGATAGGTGCCATCATATCTTCTGTGCCCTTTTGGCTCATGTTCAGTAAGAGACTTTTGTTCTATGCATTTATTAGAATCATGCCATTCCTTTGTTTGCTATGATATGTTCCTGTAGCATGTTGTTTGCTTGCTCTTAACATTGCTTCCTGATGTTGTTTTTGACATGCTAGTGTTTTCACTAAGTCTGTGAAGCTGATATCTTTTGCACTTTTGCCATGCTTGTTTGAACCTGTTCTATTGTCATTTAGCCGTACCTCAGTGTTCATGTTTTGTCAAGCATCTCTTTTAAATCACTGCCATATGCTTTGTTGTCATGTTGGAGTGCAGTAGCTTAGTTTCTTGTTGCATCCTAAATGCTATCATGCTATTAATCGCAGTTTTGCACCATTCTTGTTTTGCTCGCCATTTGCAAACCGTGCATCCGTTTCCTGTGATCTTTATATCGATTTCAACCGAAATCATCTCATCTTTCCAGCGGCATACTTTGTTTGCCAAGTTGATGCCTTGATCATTCTTTCCCTTCCAGAGCACGCGTATGCATTGCATATCATGCCATGTATTGCATCATGTTGCTTGTGCATTGCATCGTGATTGATTGTTTGTTCATTTGTTCGTGTTCTTGCCTTGGGTAGAGCCGCGAGACGAGTACGTGAACCGAGGAAACCTGTTGAGTATGCTAACAAGGATCAAGCTTTCGACGACTCTGAGAACTTTGCAGGCAAGATGACCATACCCTCGAAATCACTTCTATCTTTGCTTGCTAGTTGTTCGTTATGTCGCTATGTCGCGCTACCTACCACTTGTTATATCATGCCTCCCATATTGCCATGTCAAGCCTCTAACCCACCTTCCTAGCAAACCGTTGGTTGACTATGTTACCGCTTTTGCCCAGCCCTTCTTATAGCGTTGCTAGTTGCAGGTGAAGTTAAAGTTTGTTCCTTGTCAGAATATGGATATGTTGGGATATCACAATATCTCTTATTTTAATTAATGCATCTATATACTTAGTAAAGGGTGGATGGCTCGGCCTTTTGCCTGGTGTTTTGTTCCACTCTTGCCGCCCTACTTTCCGTCATACCGGTGTTATGTTCCTTGATTTTGCGTTCCTTACGCGGTTGGGTGTTATGGGAACCCCTTGACATTTCTCTTTGAATAAAACTCCTCCAGCAAGGCCCAACCTTGGTTTTAACATTTGCCACCTAAGACTTTTCCCTTGGGTTTTCGTGAGTCCGAGGGTCATCTTTATTTTAACCCCCCCGGGCGAGTGCTCCTATGAGTGTTGGTCCAAACTAGAGCCCCTTGCAGCGCCACCTCGGGGAAACTTGAGGGCTTGTTTTAGTTGTATGGATTGCTCATCTGGTGTGCCCTGAGAACGAGATATGTGCAGCTCCTATCGGGATTTGTTAGCACAGTCGGGTGGTCTTGCTTGGTCTTGTTTTACCATTGTCGAAATGTCTTGTAACCGGGATTTCGAGACTGATCGGGTCTTTCCGGGAGAAGGAATATCCTTCGTTGACCGTGAGAGCTTGTGATGGGCTAAGTTGGGACACCCCTGCAGGGTATAAACTTTCGAGAGCCATGCCCGCGGTTATGTGGCAGATGGGAATTTGTTAATATCCGGTTGTAGAGAACTTGACACTTGACTTAATTAAAATGATTCAACCACGTGTGTTGCCATGATGGTC